>NW_007738484.1:11182-18310 GCF_000696425.1 Galeopterus variegatus | reverse complement strand
AAAAAAAAAAAAAAAAAAATTTTTTTTTTTTTGGGGTTTTTTTTTTTTTTTTTTTTTTTTTTTTTTTTTTTTTTTTTTTTTTGGTGAACTTTCTCCTGGGAGTCCCTTTCCCCAAGGCTGCTCAGCACAATCCAGGCTTAGTCAAGCAGTTGAGTAAAGAATGACTTGAGTATGTGGAGATCTCAGGGTGTGAGCTTTGCAGGGATTAGGTAAATCACAGGTGCGCCCTTACCTGAACCAGCCAGCAGCTTGTTCATTAATCGGGTACTTAACAGGCTGCTGCTCCAAGGTTTCCTCTCGGCCTGGCAGACTAGTGGCTTTGGATTGGTTCCCAGTTTCCCCCCCTGCCCAGCTCCCCTTTTTCACTCTTTGCCAAAACTTCTCTCTGCAGGTATCTAGGCCACAGCCCAGGTTCTGCCAGATTCTGTTCTCTGCTGGATTCCCCATGCAGAGCTGGCTTCTCGAGTTTCTCCTCCCTGTTGCTCTCCTGTTTTCCCTAATGTCTACTCCCCCACACCGTTCACGCTGCTCAGGTTGTGCTTTGAGCTAGTTTCTCCACAAGAGGTCCTACGCCTCTTCTCTCTCTGCCTCCTTTTCTTTCTACTTTCAAATTCCTTCCCTCACCTGACCACAAGCCCAAATGCAGCGTAGGGCTCACCGAAGCCAGCTCTGCATTTCATTACACTTGGTCTTTTTAATCCAGCCTTTAAAAAAAATAATATTGACTTCTTACCATATACTAGGCACTGACTTCATATAATGCAATGCTCATAACATCCTCATTTTACCAGGGAGAAAACTGAGGTTCGGAGAAGTAATGAGCCTGCAAGCCGGTAAAAGTGGCAAAGCCGAGGTGCAAGGTTTGCCCAGATCTGGAGTGCCCCCTGTTCCACCAGGCAGACGTGCAGCCTTGTCTACCTTCTGCTGAGCTTAATTCCCCATGTTGGGTACCACCATGGCCTTTGGATCTTGCTGGCTTTCTCTAATCCCTGTTAGACGAACATTAACAGGAAATCATGGAATGTCAGGAATTTAAAGAACTCTTTAGAGGCCCTATGGTTACATCCTTTTGTTTTAAACATCACATATAAGCCCAGAGCCCACTGTTTACCTTTGATTTTACCCAAATAAAATCAAGGAGCAGATGCATGCTGCTCAGCAGACCCCAACTTGGAGGAAACACTCGTGGCTCTAGAGTTGGAGCTGGCTTTGTATATAACGCTGTGGCAGAGGAAAGGGGCTCCCTGCCGAGCAAGGTGGAGGAGCATCTCCCAAAGGCACACTATGCCATCTTTAAGCTGGAGGGAGGTGGGGTGGCTAGAAACAAACCGAATCTCGAGGCAGAGAATATAGGTATTATTTCAGATCCGGCTCTGTGCCCTTGAGGAAGCCAGCACTAAGAGCCAGCTTCATCCTTCACCTGCCAGTCCCTTATAGCTCAAGAGCAGGACCACATGGCCCCTGTCTGGCCCAGAGACAACGGGCTCCTATAGCTTTGGATAGACGAACATTAACAGGAAATCATGGAATGTCAGGAATTTAAAGAACTCTTTAGAGGCCCTCTGGTTACATCCTTTTGTTTTAAACATCACATATAAGCCCAGAGCCCTCTGTTTACCTTTGATTTTACCCAAATAAAATCAAGGAGCAGATGCATGCTGCTCAGCAGACCCCAACTTTGGGGAAACACTCGTGGCTCTAGAGTTGGAGCTGGCTTTGTATATAACGCTGTGGCAGAGGAAAGGGGCTCCCTGCCGAGCAAGGTGGAGGAGCATCTCCCAAAGGCACACTATGCCATCTTTAAGCTGGAGGGAGGTGGGGTGGCTAGAAACAAACCGAATCTCGAGGCAGAGAATATAGGTATTATTTCAGATCCGGCTCTGTGCCCTTGAGGAAGCCAGCACTAAGAGCCAGCTTCATCCTTCACCTGCCAGTCCCTTATAGCTCAAGAGAAGGACCACATGGCCCCTGTCTGGCCCAGAGACAACGGGCTCCTATAGCTTTGGCAAGCTGCTCCATACAGTCTGGGGCTGAGTAAGCATCATCAGGCATCCAAAGACGAACAAAGGCCAAAATTTCAGGTCAGTTTTGTCAAAAGAGGATAATTTTTATTTATTTATTTATTCCCCCCTCCCCCTGCCTTTCCCCAGGATTTGCTCAGTATTGTTAAAAAAGAGAGAAAACTCCATTCTTTAAAGTTGAGTGGGGAAGGATAGGGAAAGATTCATTTCGTAAGGATGGGCTTTTGCAACCAAAGATCCAAATAAAATAAGAAATGCTTCTTTTCCATTTCTANAAAAGAGAGAAAACTCCATTCTTTAAAGTTGAGTGGGGAAGGATAGGGAAAGATTCATTTCGTAAGGATGGGCTTTTGCAACCAAAGATCCAAATAAAATAAGAAATGCTTCTTTTCCATTTCTACAAGGAGAGACCGTCCAGGAAATGGACTCCTCACATGTGAAAACAAGGCCCATTCACTCAAATTTCAATCCAGCCCTCTCCCCGTCAGCCCCCCTGCATCGGGCAGAAGGGCGCAAAGGTTTGCCTCCCCCAACAGCTGCTCCAACAGAAATGACCCTATTCATCTGTGACCACCAACCCCCCGTTGGAGAAAAGCTGGAGCAGGCCCATCCTGCATTCTGTTTCACACTGTCTTTTTAAAGACACTTGCCCGTGGACAGCACTCCAGACCTGGGACCACGGCCGGACTGCTTCCTGCTGGGCAGCAGCACTCACACGCGGCCTGATGGTCTCCCCCTGCCAGATGCAGGCTTCGTGGGGGAAACACGCCTTCCTCTCCCAGATTCTTTCCATCACTGCTGGAGACACGCTTCCCAGCTACCCAAATAAAACGTTTCCTAGGTTTTCCGCCCACACCTACGAACTTTGTTCCTTAAGTCCTAGATTCCTCTCTAAACAGAACTGGACTATGTCCAACCAATTTCTTCGGGTTCTTCAAACATTAACCCAGCAGATGTTTTTCCAAGAGGTTTGTGTTTGGCATCTGAGCTGGTTCCCCGGGCTCCAGCTAGAACGTCTGAGGCGAGTCTCAGGCCACCGCACCCCGTCACCAGCAGGGCAGGAAAAGGAAGCCCCTGTGTGTGCGCAGCGCTGTTGACAGACGCTGGCCTCTGCGACACGAGGTGCTTTCCCCTCTAGAGGCCGCCAGGGGAACAGACGAGCAACCGCTTCCTAGGCTGGGAGGGTCGCGGGTCCGAGAAACACTCCCGGACCAGAGGCGGCCGCTTATGTCAGGTCTGCACCGTTTTTCTCTCGCAGCCAGCCACACCAACGTCGCCTGGCTTCTGACATCTTTCCCCCCGGGAAGAGCAAAGGGCAGGCTGTAGGGGACAGAGGAAGGCGACAGCCGGGCAGGCCCGGGCGACTGTCCCCCGGGAGCCCGGGCGCCACCTGCGGGGACCGGTAGAGGGCAGCACGCGCCTGTCGCATAACTGGGTTGGGGTTTCTTTGAATCACAGCGTGTTTCAAACGCAAGAGCGGCTGCTCCGGCGTCAGCACAAAAACAAGTGAGAAGGACGGGGCGGGCGCGGGAGGGCGTCCCTGCAGCCCGGAGCTGTGCCAGGGAGACGCTGCCCCTGGGAAAGTCGGGCTGCGGCCCCAGGGCCTGCCAGGAAGATCAAACTGCTGAGGCGCCGACCCCTCCTGTCCCCTTACAGCCCCCCGGAGCCGGCGCCCAGGGAGCGGGCTGGGGAGCTCGGGCGCCGCGTCCCCTGTCACTTCGCTCTCCGGCCTTCTGGAGCGCGAGCACAAAGGAGCGCCTTGGTGCTGGCAGAGGCTGGGGGCACGGCTGGGTTTTACAAGGAAGGACGAAATCCGATCCCAGCAATCGGGATAGATCTTCGTCGCCCTTCTCTGAGGTGACCCAATTCTGAGACCGGCCGCTTGGCTCTGAGCACATGTGTATCACAGTCCCAGCTAGCACGCCCGGCCTTGCCAGAGAGGTAAGAACGTGGCAGCCTCCCACGGGACAGCCGCGAGCTGCCACTCGGGTGGCCCCTGCCAGGGCAGCTCTGCATTTCAAAGGGCTCCTGGGGCAACCAGGATTGGCCTCTGTCCCTGCTTCCACCGCACACCTCTGACCGATTCAGCGAGGGGTCCGGCCCAAAGGAGAGAGCTCGGTGTGCTGAAAAGAGCCCGGGGTGGCGGAGTGAGCCCCGCCTCAGCCAGGTCACCAGAGGCAGGGAGCAAAGGGGCTTGTGCCATCTTACTATTCGTTTTTTCCTGCAAGCTCCTCGGGACAACCCTGGTTCGTGACACCATCTGATTGGAAGCCCTTTGAATGATGGGCTGTGCCCCAAAAGGCCTGAGCACATTAGAGTGTCAAGCTGAGGGTGACAGGTGACCAAACCCCAGCACTGAGGTTCCACCACGTGCTCACAAGGCTGGGGCGGGGTTCTCACTCCCTTCTCCCATCCCTACTTCCCATTTTATTCCCCGCCCCTCCCAGGATAAGATCCCTCTGCCCCGGCCTCAGAGCACAGTGACAGTCTCCAGCCAGTCCTGGCTCTGGCTCCCTGAGTTGTTCAGTCTGTCTCCACGCCTGAATTTTCTTTCGGGAGTGATTATTGTTTGTTGAGCATTATTCACAAATATTTCATTTTCAGTCCCGCTCACTGCCACGTCCTTAGCAGGCCCTCTGAGCGTCCCCAATTCTGTGCTCTTGGTCATCAGGATCCACCTCTGGGACTCTTCCTCCTTTCTCGTTCAGTTCAAGGGGGTCAACTGAAAAGGACCAGAGAACCTCTAAACTGGGGGTGTGCTGATTACAGAACTGGAGCTCACACTCTAGAAGAGGGGACTTGAAACTGAGTGGGAACTTCACATCTTTGGAAGAACTTCCAATTTCCAAGAGTGTTGGGTGAGCTGTTCAAACTAAATTTCCCACTGACAACAACGTAAAAGCTGGATAAAATATAAAAGAACTCCAAATCTTTCTGTTCTGTTGTTAAATACAGAGAAGTAATATTGCCTGTGGGTACAGGGAATAATGAAGGATTCCTCTCCAATTGCATAGGCATCAGAAACAAACCTATAGGTGCTGTAATTCAAAAGTCGAATGGATAGGTAGTTTTGACAAAATTCTCTGTATAAATTATCTAGAAAACTATTAAACTGAACAAAAATTGTATTGCATGAATATCTATGTGATTTTTTTTTTTTCTCTTTTGTAGACTAATTCCACCTGGCTGAAGAAGACAGCTCTGTTAAATTGCTCTGGGCCCCCTTTGGCCGGCCTTGCTGCTGCGCGGTCCCATGCAGAAACTACAGGAAGCACCTGTCCTTGCTGTTTGCAGCACAGTGGAAGAAACTCCATTCAACTCCACTCCAGCCCTCTAATGTCCATATTAAACAACTTTTAGACATTCTCTTGACCTGTTAGAGTTTTAGTCCCACTCACCAATGAGTCCTTATTCTTCAATGCTGTGATTTTGGGCACATTCTTCACCTCCTTGAGACCATTTCCTCACCTCTAAGATCGTAGCAATAACAGTAATGTATATAAAACTTTGAGCACCCTGTTCCCAGCCAATAGTAAGTGCCCAATTAATGTTAGCTATTACTATTAGTATCAACCGTAAAAGGCTATGACTATCATCTTGCTCAACCACATATGCAACATTTGAATCTCTTGAACATTCCATCAAACATTCAGACTTTTCCAATGAAAGGGACATACTCCTTTATGAAGAAGCCCAGTCTATCTATGGACAACTTTGCTGCACAGTGCATCCCGGTATTGAAAATGAAGTCTGACTCCACTGAACTTCGTCCTCCTCCTTGGGAGCCATAAATCTGATTTCTCTTCCTCAATATTTAAATATCATTATCACATCCTTTTTTCCTGTCACTAACCATCCCTAGTTCTCTCAGCCTGTCCTAGTTGCTCTTGGCAAATGTGGATGGATGGTGTTTCTCTCTTGAGTGTATACCTGACTGGCCTGGCTCACTCCAGACACTGTACTTCTCTAGTGAAGCCTAAGCTCAAATGAGCTTGGGGGGTGGGGGGGACACCAGATGGTGGCTCCCTTTTACCCTACTTTTGGCTAAAGCCCTTTTAGGTCTTTTCCGCTGCCCAGCCACATCTCCCCCATCCTGGTCTTAAGCAATTAATTTTCCACCCAAGTGAAGAAAGGGACATAGTTTATTATTAGATTCAGCCATTTCCATGCCTTCCAAGATGTTTTTGGATCTTGACTCTGGCACCTGAAGTGTTGTAGTTTCTCAACATAGAGTGACCAACAAATTTGGTAAAGAGTGACCTTGTGATTTCGTCTGGGTAACATCTGATCAAAGTGTTGGACAAGACGTGGCCAGGAGCCCTCCCTTCTAGGGGGCCCAGCTCTGATATTCAGAACCCTCCCCCAGGCTGCCTTGCCCTGCTGTGCAGTCTCTGAAGTATCCTCTGCCTGGTCTAGGCCTGCACAGCACGTGGCAGGCAGGGAGGAAGTTAAAAGCCTTTGGGGAAAGGGAAAGGGAAGCATGTGGGGGGTGGGGGTGAATTGAAGCACAGAGACTAGAGAGACAAAAAAAAAGAGTGAGCAAAAAACGGACAGTGTGGAAGGAAAAACAAGTTAAGACATAAATAATTGAATAGTTAAAAAGAGAAGAGAGAAAATATTGGAGAAAGTAGACAAGGATTAACAAAATAATTTTTTAAATGGATAACAGAAAACACAGTGTAACACAGATGGCAAGATGGAACAAGGAAAGGGTATCAGAAAGGGCAGGACACCCGGGCACGGGACAGTTAAGGGCTGCCAGACTGAGAATTTCTCCCAGCCGCCCCTAAGGCTGTGGGCTTGTGAGGCTGTGGGTTCCACGCATGTTCCCAGAGCAGCTGACGGTGACCTCACTCAGTCAGACGGAGGAGCTTCCCAACCAAGACACAGTTTGATTCTAAAAATTTTGGTTTCACAGAAGAATGTTTTCACTTCCCCAAAATCTTTAGGTATAGGAAATATACACATCAGGCTTTGCAGAGTACACCTGCCTGGAAAGGACAAGATGGATTAATATAAGCCTTGAAAACAAACCTTGATCCCACTGCATTCTGAAGCTCCAGGTTTATATATAGTCTGTAACTAAGCAGAAGCCTAGCACCTCTTC
>NW_007738484.1:9490-10307 GCF_000696425.1 Galeopterus variegatus | reverse complement strand
GAATGTTTTCACTTCCCCAAAATCTTTAGGTATAGGAAATATACACATCAGGCTTTGCAGAATACACCTGCCTGGAAAGGACAAGATGGATTAATATAAGCCTTGAAAACAAACCTTGATCCCACAGCATTCTGAAGCTCCAGGTTTATATATAGTCTGTAACTAAGCAGAAGCCTAGCACCTCTTCTCATCTAAGGCTCTCCTAACACTTGGCGAATGCAGCCTTTTGATGGACATTTGCTGAATGCATAGGTAGCTCCCAAAGCAGAGCTCTGCACGTTCTGTGCATAGCCCTGACCATCAGGAGCAGGTCTTAGCCAAACTCCACATCCAGTGTCCCGAAACGTGCCTTTTAGTCCCACCTGCCTGCTACCTCGGGCAAGCATTAAGCTTCTATCAGGATCATGGTTTCTTCCTTTGGAACACAGAAATGAATAGGACGATGGTGAGCACACATTTGTTTCCGTGGGATTTTGAGTTGCTCTCTGGAAGATTGAGGGGTTTTCCTTATACATGCATGACGTATTTTTTTCACACCCTTTGAAGTTTGATATGCTTGTTATGTTCTCCTAGCCTCACATATCTGTAGAAGCAACCTAAGATAGCACTGTAGATCACATGATGCTCAGAAGAGATCTCTTTGAAGCAATGCTTCCCAAAATTTTTTGATTACACCTTACAGCAGGAAACTCATTTTACATTCCTACCCAGTACAAGGACACACACACACTGATACAACAGAAACAAACATCTCATGAAAAAATATTTAATCTTACCATATACAATATATACAATCTGGTATTTTCTATTCTGTTTC
>NW_007738484.1:5837-9135 GCF_000696425.1 Galeopterus variegatus | reverse complement strand
GAAAAAATATTTAATCTTACCATATACAATATATACAATCTGGTATTTTCTATTCTGTTTCTTTGTTTTAAAATTCTGAAATAGCTTACTAATAGATTACAACTCATAGATTTCAACAAAGCATTGGCTGAGTAAAGGCTTTCAAATAGAGACGACAAACCAAATACACACATTTATCACCTGTCCCTTCAGAGATCTCATTAAAATGATAATAAATAAATGAAATGGCAAAAACCCACAAAGACAAATCACACAGCAGATAGTAGACTTTAACCGGTTTTTAGAGGACAGGCCAAGTCTCCATTACAATGAGTAACATAAAAACCCACTACAGCAGGCAATTTTGGTTGCCTTATTCTTCCCTGTAATACAACTCACATTTAATGTAAAATCCCCATATTTCACTGCTAAGTCATGTTGTCAGGAAACCCAGTTCCAGGAAGTAAATCTTGGTTAGTCTAAGGCAATCCTACTAATTTTATTCCCCTTTTCCAGTAATTAGTTTAGCAAGGGGCATACCACCTAATTTTGGATGTGGGGCCATAAGAGAAAGTCTACCGAGGATGGAATTAATTCCGGGAAATATTCCACAGTTTTAAAAAGAGTCAGAGAATGAGCTAGTCTCATCTTCTGCCTCTGGAATATAGGCTGCTGCAATTTTTTCCCTATGAAGGGAACTACCCAGTGTACTCTGGCAGAACAGAGAGATTTTTAAAAACCCGGGTCCCTGATGATATAATTCAGCCACTAAGTTAATCAACCTCTGGACCACCTTGTCTCTGGATTTCTTACTATGCAAGATAAAAAATCAACTTGCAGTATGAGCCACATTTGGTGGGGTTTTCTTTATTTTGGCAAAGCGTCCTAACTGATACACCAAAGCACATCATCATAAAATTCCACCACATGAGGGACAAAATTGAGGAACCTAGAACTTCCAAGAAGGGAACAACTAGGTCATATTCAAAGCAACAAGAATGAATATGGTATTGGACTTTGAGCACAGCATTGGAGGCTAGAAGAAAATAATCAGTGCTCCAAAGTTTAAGAGAGAACAATTTTCTACCTTGAATTCTACAATCAACCACACTTGATCATCGATAAAGAATGAAAACATAAAAGCATTTTTAGACATATAAGGACTAAGAAAATTTATCTTCTGTGTATCTCTTCCTAGGAGCTAGAAGTTGATGGGTTTCAGGAAAAGAAAGGAATATAAAGGAAGCAGGAAGCATAAGGGATGGGGGAGACAGTGAGTCCAATCGGCAGGGTGGGAGAGATGCCAGCTACGACTCAGGTCCCAGACTAACCTGTCCCGATGGGAACAAAGGTGAAGAAACCAGGAAAAACATGATTAGACTTGACAGAGTAGATAATATGGCCAATCTAGTGACAAAGCGATAATCAGGAAGAAATTAAAGATATTGTATTAATTATCTATTGCTGCATAACAAATTACCCCCAAAACTTACAGACTTAAAACAATAGTCGTTTATTGTCTCTAGTTTCTAAGGGTCAGGAATCTGGGAGCAGCTTAGCTAGGACTGCAGTCAAAAGACATCAGCTGGGGCTCCAGTCAGCAGAAAGCATGACTGGGACTGTGGAAGTAGCTTGCAGCTTGGCTGGCTCACGTGGCTATGGGCAGAAGGCCTCATTTCCTTGCTGGCTGTTGGCAAGGGGCCTCAGTTCCTTGCTACATGGGCCTGTCCATAGGGCTGCTTAAATGGCCTCGCAACATGGCAGCTGGTTTTCCCCAGAGCCAGCAATCTATAAGAAAGATCAAGGAGGGGGAAGTGATGCTTTCTATGACTTAGTCTCAGAAGCCACACGTCCTCACTTTCCCCATATTCTGTTTGTCAGATGCAATTCACTAAGTACAGCCCACTTACAAAGCAAGGAAAGTAGAGCTCCACATGTTGAAAAAATAGTATCAAAAAAATTTTGGACATATTTTTAAACTATCACACATGTGTATATAAAAATAGCATATAAGTAATAAATGAGGCAAATAGGTAACTTAAAGTAAAACAAAGGGCTATTGAAAAAGTGTAATGCTCTGCTCAGATTTGCTATTGACATAGTTTTGGTGTTATGAACAATGATTAGTGATTTAATTAAAAGCAATGCTATAGGTATATAAGGGGAATGGGGAGAGAAGAACTGGAGGTAAAGAGAGCTAACTGCTCATTCATCCTAGTAGGAAGACAAAAGACATTTCCTATAACTGATAAATCAAAAATAACACTATAGTCTAGACAGTGTGGTATTGGCAAAAGAGTAGACAAATAGATCAATGGAACAGAATAGGGAGCCCAGAAATAAAGTCACACAGATATAGTCAACTGATCACTGACAAAGAAGAAAGGATAGTCTTTTCAATAAATGGTACTGGAACAACTAGACATCCATCGGAAAAAAGGAAATTAATGTAGACACAGAGCCTACATTCCTCACAAAAGTTAACTCAAAATGAATCATAGACCTAAATGTAAAACACAAAACTATAAAACTCCTGGAAGGTAACACAGAAAAGAACCTATATGACCTTGGGCTCGGTGATAACTTTTTATGCACAACACCAAAGGAACAGTTGAGGAAAGAAATAAATGATAAGCTGGACTTTATTAAAATTAAAAACTTCTGTTCTGCAAAAGACACTGTCAAGAGAATGAGAAGATAAGCTACAGATGGGGGGAGAAACATTTGTAAAAGATAGATCTGATAAAAGACTTATCCAAAATACACAAAGACGTCTTAAAACTCAACAATAAGAAAACAACCTAATCTCAAAATGTGCAAAAGACCTGAACAGACACCTCACCAAAGGAGATACACACGTGGCAAATAAGCATGTGAAAAGATGCTCCACATCGTATGTCATTGGGGACTGAAAATTAAAACAAGATGCCAATCCATACCGACTAGAATGAACAAAATCCAGAACACTGACAACACCAATTGCTGGTGAGGTTGCGGAGCAGCAGGAACTCTCATTTGTTTTTAACGGGAATGCAAAATGGTACAACCACTTTGGAAGATAGTTTGGCAGTTTCTTATAAAACTAAACACACTTTAACCATATGTTCCAATAATCGTGCTCCTTGGTAGTCACTCAAATGAGTTAAAACTTGTCCCCACAAAACCCTGCACACAAATGTTTATAGCAGCTTTATTTATAACTGAAAAATGTGGAAGCAATAGAGATGTTCTCCAATAAGTGAATGGATAAATAAACTGTGGTACATCCATACAATGGAATATTATTCAGTGCTAAAAAGAAATGCATTATCAAGCTATG
>NW_007738484.1:1797-5076 GCF_000696425.1 Galeopterus variegatus | reverse complement strand
CCCCACAAAACCCTGCACACAAATGTTTATAGCAGCTTTATTTATAACTGAAAAATGTGGAAGCAATAGAGATGTTCTCCAATAAGTGAATGGATAAATAAACTGTGGTACATCCATACAATGGAATATTATTCAGTGCTAAAAAGAAATGCATTATCAAGCTATGAAAGACATTAAGGAAATTTAAATGCATATTGCTAAATAAAAGAAGCCAATCTGAAAAGGCTACGTACTGTATGATTCCAACTGTATGATGCTCCGGAACGGGTAAAACTATGGAGACAAGAATATGATCAGTAGTTGTCAGAGGTTGCAGGGGAGGGAAGGATGAATGGGTGGAGCACAGAGGATTTTTAAGGCAGGGAAACTACTCTGTGTGATACTGTAATTGGGGATACGTGTCATTATACACTTGTCCAAACCCATAGAATGTGCAACGCAGAGAGTGAACCCTAAGGTAAACTGTGGACTTTGGGAGATAATGATGCACCAGTGCAGGTCCATCAATTGTAACAAATGCACCACTCTGGTAAGGGACGTTGATGGTGGGGGAGGCTGTGCATGTGTGGGGACAGCGGTATACGGGAACTGTCTGTAATTTTTGCTCAATTTTGCTGTGAACCTAACACTGCTCAGAAAATAACACCTATTAAGGAAAACAGCACTGCAGCGGTCTGGTCTACCAGCACAGCTCTGCTCTCCCCCTCCTGGCCGCCCCCTCCTCTCCCAGCCCTTCTCACAGTGGGCTCTTGTTTCAGTGTGTGCATCACAAGGAGGAGCAAGACTGCTCCCAAAGGCCTCTCTCTGGATGAGACACAGGGAGTGAAATAAACATGTGTCAACAGAGAGGGGAGGAGAACGCGAAAGCGTCCCTGTGGCTGGTGCCACACTCTCAGCTCCCCGTGCCCCTGTACCACCTGCCTTACAATCTTGACGCCCTCCCTAATTCCCACACACCCTCGCCCTTCCCCCACCCTCTGGCGCTGATGGAGGACACTCTGGATGACTTGTGCCAGGGACACCAAGAATGGGCCAGGCACGTGGTGGTGAGGAAATCCTCTCCCAGCCCCTGCCCTGCTCCTCTCAGTCCCCGAAACACTCAGCCTCAGATTTTTCTCCTCAAGCCCCACTGCACCCTAGTGGTCCCGCACAACAGGTGGCCTTGCCGCCTCCTGAGCAAGGAAAGTGGAGCTGGGGAGCCCCTCCCTGCAGCCTCCATTCCACCCTCCCTCTCCTGGAACCCCCTCCCTGTGCTCTCAGCCTCTGCTTCTCCACTCGCCCCCTTTGTCTCCCCATCAGAATTCCCAAATTAAAACCAAAGCCTCAGTTGTTCAGAGCGTGGTGCTGATGACACCAAGGTCCAGGGTTCAATCCCTGTACCTGCCAACCTCACAAAACAAACAAACAAAAAGACCCAACGCCATAAGAAAGGCAAACAACCACAAAGGTATTCTCCCAGTGACAGCAGGAATCACACCAGACAGTGCCACCGAAGGGGCTGTCCCCGGTTTTCACTGGGCGCTGGAAGAGGGGAGTCTGCGGGTCTGAGTGGGGCAGGCGCAGGTGCAGCCGCCGCGCAGCAGGTGCCGTCGGGTTTGAAACGCGGGTGGCTCTCTGGGTTCGTTACCGTCCCCCACCCTCTCCTGGCACTCTAACCCTCCTCAGACACACCTCCAGACAAATGAGCCTCGTTGAAGTAAATCCCACTGTCACCCCCGCCCGACCTCCCGCCCGTGGCACGGAGCACACGGGAAGGAGCACACTCCGCCCCAGCCTCGTCGCCCCTCCGGCTTCTGCCCCGTCTCTCTCCTCTGTCAACTTTTCTCAAAGTGACTTCACTGGGTGTCGTCTCTCTCCTTTGAAAACTTTTCTCAAAGTGACTTCACTGGGTGTCTCGGTGGCCTCGCTTGCTCACTTCCTGTAGCGTGGCGCTCTCCCCACTAACCAGCTCCTATTAACGTCACCGGCTACTGCTGAGTCTCCAAGTCTGGTGGCACCTGCGTTGTCCCTTCATAACCGCCTGGAGCGTGTTGACTCACGGCTCTTCCATTCTGAGACTGACTTCTCCCCTGACTTCCACAGCCCCCAGCTCCGTGCCCTCCCCCTGTCCCCCCGCAGCCCCCTGTCCTTCTCAGTGTGCTCGCCCGGCTCCTTCCCCCGACTGCCCCGAGCGCCAGGCTGCTTCTCTTTGCTTCTGCACTAGCACCAGCTCCGGGCGAGCTGAGGTTCTGCAAGCTTTCCTACCACATGCCCTCCTGACTCCTGACTCCGCATTGTTATCCCAGCCGTCTGTAACAAGCCTGCTAGAGTGGGATGAGATCTGAAGGTCCAGTCCTGGGAACAGGCCAGGCATCAGCAAAGGCCAAGCACTCTGAGAGAGCAATTAGGGCTGGAGAGGACCCTGCCGGTGCTCCGGCTGCAAGCCATGGGCTCTGTTTCTTTCAGAGGAGACTTCTAAGAGCTTCATGCATTCCACGGGGGGGGGGGGGGGGGGGGGGGGGGGGGGGGCAGAATGTAGGTCACAGGTACAGTGGAAAAGGGTCCCATCCTGGGATCAGAGTAATGCTAGGGCTCTCATCAGACCACAGTAAATCCCTCCCCAACCAACACGGCCACCCTCAGCTGTTCCAACTCATCTGTTCCGGCTTCAGTCACACAAGTGCAGTTTTTAACTCTACCATACAAGTGTGCATCTGTTTTCAGCCTTATTTGGGGGAGGGGGAGGCTGCTCGAGTCGTTTTATATAAAGAACCCACTGAACTGAACATTTGTTACTATTTAATTAGAACAAATGGAAAGCATAGTGGCTGTGTAAAAGGGGAATTGCATGAAACACGATAAGCGTGAACAGAAGGGCATCCTGAAACCTGTGTCCTTGTCAATGGGCATCCCGAGTGACATCCCAAGGAATCCCCACAGTGATTGGTGATACCCTGACCATCAGCTAATTAGACACAAACCTAGAAGCGTTTTGTAAAGTCAGCTATCAGAACTTAGTCATTAGAATGTACGAGAAACTAATGTCACACTTTAAGCAGCATGGTTGAGATGAAAAAGCAAATCTTTCATGTTTAGTGACTAATAATCAAATAATAAGGTTATACCCACTGTAAAAATGTCGACGAGCCGGGAGAATGTTAAAAGAGCAGAAAATTTGAGCCAGATGATGCAAAGACAGAAAAAGAGAGAGAGAGAAAGAAAGAAAGAGAGAAATAGAAAAAAAGAGAGAGAGAGAAAGAAAAGGAAAGTAAAAGGAGAATGTGGGAGGAATTCTGCTTA
>NW_007738484.1:0-1353 GCF_000696425.1 Galeopterus variegatus | reverse complement strand
AAAAAGAGAGAGAGAGAAAGAAAAGGAAAGTAAAAGGAGAATGTGGGAGGAATTCTGCTTATCTAGGCTCAGGATGGTAAGACGCTTTCATGCCACATAGTAGTGCCACTTCTGGGCTCATCCAGAAAGATTAAGGACGGACACCAGCCATAGGCAGGAGAAGAGGGAACAGCAATGTGTGGGTTTGCATTCATGACCAAGGCCCCCCTGGCCCTAGTGGGGTGCCCACACAGAGGTAGAAGGTGACCACAGTGGTAGTGTCACCAGCACAGGGCAACTGACACCCAAGCACTGGCACCTTTTGAACTATGGTCTAGAATATGACTCCCAAATTTGTATTCCACCCCTGACCTCTGTTCGTATCTCCAATCCCACATATCCAACATAAGTGCTTCCAACCCAATGTGTCCAAAACCAAACCCTGTCTTCTCAGCAATCGCAGTCCTCCTCTAGGCTTCCCTGTCTCAGGAGCAACCCCGTCCACTCGAACGCTCCTGCCAGAGCCCTCAGAGGCAGCCTCAATTCTTCCCACTGTCTCGCCATCTGACCTTGGGTCTATTGGCCACTCTCCATTCTCACAGTGGCACCTTGTCCAAGCCACCATCATCACTTGCCTGGACTTCCCCCACAGCCTCCTAAGTTGCCTCGTTGCTTCTGTTCTCGCCCCCCACCCCATCATCTGCATAGCAGACAGAATAACCATTTAAAGCTCAAGTCCAATGACTTCCTGGGTCACTCAGGATAGATTCCAGCCTCCATGGGCTCTCGGGGTCCGGCCCCTGCCTACTTCTCATTTCTCCTGCAAACACTCCAACCTGTAGTCAAAACTCTGCTTATATTGGTTCCATGCCTAAGGAGTTCTTTTGAATCTGCCAATACTTTCCAAAAAGAAATCAAGTTCCCTTTCGGGCTAAAATGCAAAATAGAGTTTGGCTTATCTCCTAAGAAGGCCAAACTCTGAGCCAACCTNCCTTGTCCAAGCCACCATCATCACTTGCCTGGACTTCCCCCACAGCCTCCTAAGTTGCCTCATTGCTTCTGTTCTCGCCCCCCACCCCATCATCTGCACAGCAGACAGAATAACCATTTAAAGCTCAAGTCCCATGACTTCCTGGGTCACTCAGGATAGATTCCAGCCTCCATGGGTTCTTGGGGTCCGGCCCCTGCCTACTTCTCATTTCTCCTGCAAACACTCCAACCTGCAGTCAAAACTCTGCTTATATTGGTTCCATGCCTAAGGAGTTCTTTTGAATCTGCCAATACTTTCCAAAAAGAAATCAAGTTCCCTTTCAGGCTAAAATGCAAAATAGAGTTTGGCTTATCTCCTAAGAAGGCCAAACTCTGAGCCAACCT
>NW_007738483.1:42423-43688 GCF_000696425.1 Galeopterus variegatus | reverse complement strand
TTTGTTTACCCTCTGACAGTGAGTTGTGGTCACTCACTGAATAATGGTGATACCATAAGTATGGGAAGAGAAAATGTGCTTTTCACTGTTGATTTGTTGAGCTTTAGATGTCTTTAGGACAGCTACAAAGAAGCATGCAATAGAGAGTTCAAACTAAGGTCTAAAGGCAGGAGATGTAGATAAACTGGAGTGCAAACACGAGAGGACTGCATCAGCCAAGGAGAACTGCAAAGTGAAAAGATCAGGCTCAGGATGGAGCTCTTGTTGAGTTATAAGAAGCAAAAAACAAAACAAAACAAAACAAAGCAAAAAAAAAAAAAAGAAAGAAAGAACAAGAAGAAATCAGGGAAAGAAACCAAAAAAGAAAAAGAAAAAGAAAAAAAAAAAAAAACTCATCAGAGAGGCAATGCCATAAACAAACAGAAGAATTTCCAGGAGCAAATCAAAGACAATAGTTTCAAATATGTCAGAAAATTCAACTTAGGCAAAGTCTAGAAAATAATAATTAGATTAAAGTATTGTTTAGGTTATTGGTGAGCTTTTGAAAAACTGAACTAAGAATACACTGAGTAGGTTAAAATTTGAATGAGCACTGGGAATATTTGCCAGAAAGTAGAACTTTGAATAGTCTGCTGCACAACCTGCATATGGAGATGAGATGAGAGGAATATATGTAGAGTTACTTAAACATCTGTCATCAACTCAGTCCTCCAAACATTCCAGGTTTTGTCTCTGAGTCAAGTACAGCCTTCAAAAAGCTGCCCGCAACCACACTGTTTCAACAACCCCAGAAAATCTTAAGGGGAGTTTTGCCTTGGCACTCGGTAGCTGTGTCCACTGCATGTTGACAGTGTTTATTTCCAAGCTGGTTGTTAAGAACCTTCCACTACCATAGTCTAGATGATCAATGAGGACAGTGTTTCAGAGGTTGGTGTCAGCATGTCTTGATGTCCCAAGATTTGAGCATGCTCTATTCTCAGATTCCACCCTAATCATGTAACAAATGTGTCTGTCTTTTGGTCAGGACATCAGAAAGACAAGAGACAAATTTGTACTCAACTTACATGACACTGAAGTCTTATAATCTGCATATAACTGCATGCCAACTTTATCTTACTCACATAAAATTCTCTGAAACTGATTTTTCCTTATTTCTACTTTTCCTTTTCAAATTATTGACCCACTAAAGCTCATAAAATACTATGTAAATGAAAGTAAGTAATAATTAAACAAAGAACTCATTGAAATTTATTCAGTTGTTGTTG
>NW_007738483.1:24754-41560 GCF_000696425.1 Galeopterus variegatus | reverse complement strand
TTATTTTTTAATTAATAAAACAAACATTTCCTACTGATCTGGTAACAGTTACTGTTCTCTAAAGGAATAATTACATCATTTAAACTAGAAGAAGAAACTTTGCCTTCACTAAAGTTAATGTTATAAAAATGCACTGTTGTGAGGCACCCTCCCACGAGAAATGCACTTACACACCACTCGTGCAGAAAAGGGCAGTTTATTCACTCCAGCTGGCCAGTGACCATTTCCCAAGGAGCAACCAAGGAACAGTGGCCTTGGGCCTTGGTCTTGCAGAGTTGTTTTTTTTTTTTTTTTCTGTTTTCATGCCCGGTAAGGTGATTGCAACCCTTGGCGTGGTGCCGCCCGCACTGTGCTCAGCCAGTGAGCGCACAGGCCATTCATATATAGGATCCGAACGCGCAGCGGAATCGGTGCTGCGCTCCCAGCGCTGCACTCACCCGAGTGCGCCATGGGGCCAGCCCCTTGTAGGGTTTTTAAAGGCAAAAACTACATCCAATTGGCACACGGGTTTGTCAAGGTGCACAAAGCAAGCCAAGGAGCTAGGTCACAGAAACCAAGAATAAGCCATTAGAGCAATCAAGCGTACAACTGTTCATTGTGTATGTTCCCATGTAATAGTCCACTGTGTATGGTTCCTGATCCCATGTAATAGTTTACTGTGTATGGCTCCTGTTTCTATGCAATGGCCTTTGTTTCTATGAGAAGGTCAACGGTTTCTCATGCAGAACAGGGGGAATTCTGCAGGTCAGACAGGGGGTAAAATGGAGTTACTTAGGTTAAGCAAGCAATTCTACAGAAGCATATAGTGTACATTATCAGGGTGTAGGGAGCTCTATTTCATTCCCAACCACTCTTTAGGAAAGAATCAAACCATTGATTCATTGGTACTTAATTTGTTGTACTTACCACGTAAGACAAAGAGTTTGACTGATTGTACTCATTTTTGAATGTAGCTAGTGAGGTGGGAAATTAGGCAGGGTCCAATAGTAACTAGAAGGAGGAGGACTAGGGGACCCAAGATTGCTCTCATTAAGGTTGATAACCAAGGTGACCAGAAAAAAGATTTTTAAACCAATTTTTATTTTTACTATATGACTCTTTTTAAATGTGTTTTTTGACTAATGTAAGGCTGTTTTTAATAACATCCAAGTGGTTGATATAAAAACAGGTCTCTATACAGCCATATATAATCCACCTCGTTAGTCAGACTGTGTGGATTATATATGGGTGCAGCTGCTGCTACTCATTCAGGTAGGTCCAGCCTCTGTGTAGGACACAATGACCACAGCAAAGATGAAAAAATTAACTTTTTACAACATTGTCAGATTGACCACTTGGTGTAAATATTTTATCATAGCACTTTACATTTTAAAATTTATTTAATTGGAAAAACTTTTAATAAACTAGGAATAGAAAGCACCTTTCTTAATCTAATAAACTGCATCTACAAAAGGCTCACAGCTAACATTATAGCTAATGGTGAAAAACCGGGTGCTTTTCCCATAAACTGAGGAATAAGGCGAGCACGCCCATTCTTGCCATTTCTATGCAACATTGAGTGGTGCCAGCATTGTATGCCAGCCAGTCTGCTCATGACACAGAAGGAGATCCAGACTGGAAAAGAACAAGTAAAACTGTCTTTGTCTGTAGATGGTATGGTTCTGTGTGTAGAAAATACTGAGGAATTCATACAGAAAGCTACTAGAGCTAAACATGTTTGGCGAGTTTGAGGACCTGAGATTAAAATGAAAAAAGCAATTGTACTTCTATATACTTGCAATGAACAGTCTGAAAATGAACTTGACAATTTCATTCACAATAGCATTGAATAGAATAAAATGCTTAGAAAAATTTAACAAAAGCATGCAAGACTTGTCTGTTGAAAACTACAAAATACTGCTAATAGAAATTAAAGGCAATCTAAATAAATGCAGAGACATTTCATGTTCATGGACTAGAAGACAGTATTGTTAAGATGTCAATTCTTCCCAAATTGATCGAAAGATTCAATGTAACCCCTCTCCAATTCCAGGAGGCCTTTTTGCAGAATTGACCAATTGCTTTTGTCAGTGCGTAGGCCTCTCTGACCAAGGGGTGAATCTGGCATAGTACCTGTTGGAAGGCTTGAAGAGACTGGTTAGTGATTTCAGCAAGTTTATCATCTTTGAGACAGAGCAACAGAGAGGGTGTAATTCCTTGTATGTAGGGGGTGCATTTAGCCCTTAGCAGGGCAAAGGGAAGGAGGCTCACCCAGTTCTTGCCAATCTCTAGTTTTAATTTGGTCAGTGTTTCTTTTAAAGTTTAGTTCATTCGCTCTACCTGTCCTGAACTTTGTGGCCTATAAATATAATGTAAATTCCAATTTATTTGTAATGTTTTAGCTAATAATTGGGAAATTTGGGCTGTAAAAGCTGGGCCATTGTCAGATCCCAAGATTACAGGTAAGCCGAATCTGGGGGAAATTTCTTGTAACAATCTTTTTAGTGTTAACTAAGCAGTCTCAGTTTTGGTAGGAAAGGCTTCTACCCATCCAGAAAAAGTGTCTGTGATCACCAAAAGGTAGCAATACCCATATTTTCCAGGTTTAACTACAGTGAAGTCAATTTCCCAGTGTTCACCAGGGTTTGCTCCTTGCATTCTGGTTCCAATGGGCAGCCTTGATTTTGGCCCTGGATTTACTTGTGAACAAATTTCATATCTGGTAACAATGTCTTTTGTTATTTTGTCAAGATCATTGGATGTAATATTTTTTAAATGTTTAGTTAATTTTGTGGATCCAAGATGTGTTCCTTGATGCATCTGTTTAGTCAGCAAACTGCCTAGATCCTGTGGCAAATAAATCCTGTGGTCTGGCAGAATTTTCTAATTCATGGCATTGTTGGAGGCTTTTAAGATCTTAGCATATTTTACTTCCTCTTTAATATAATGGGGAGTCAGCGGCAACTGAGGTGCCAGAACAACAATTAAAGAGTCAAATGGACCCACTGGTTTTAATGTGGCCTCTTTGACAGTCAAATCTGTAGTAGCATTGCCTTGTGTCTCAAATGAGGTATGTTTTTGGTGCCCCAGACAATGCATGTTGGCCACTCTTTTGGATACCATATGGCCTTAAGGAGGGCTAGTATTTTTGTTTTATTATTTATTTATTTATTTGCTGATGTTAATAGTCCTCTCTGTTTGTATAAGGCCCCGTGAACATGGCAGTGGCAAAAGCCTATCTGTTGTCAGTGTATGTGTAAACAGTTTTATCTTTTCCATGCTTTAAAGCCTGTGTTAGGGCTGTGAGTTCAGCCTTTTAAGCAGATGTTCTTTGGCTTAAGGCTTGAGCCCAAATGACCTGATCTCGTTACCATGGCTCTCCTGGCATCCCTGATTCCATTGGAGATGAAACTGCTTCCACCAGTGAACAGCATTTCTTTAGGGTCTGTCCAGGGCACATCAGTCAGGTATGGCCAGAGGCCTTGGAGAGTCTAGATTGTTTTGACGCAGTCATGGCCAGGCTCGGTTAGGTTGTCATCCAGGACGAGGGTAGCCAGATTTACAGCCATGGTTTTTAGGGGCTGATCTAGAAGTAAATCCTGATACTGGGTGAAGTGGGAGTTGTTGAGCCAATGTTCAGGTGCACTTTCTAAGAGAGTCTGTACAGAGTGGGGACCACTAAGCATATGTCTTGTTGGCCTCTTTACCAATAAAGCAGTTGACGTTATGGCTCAGAGATAGGCTGGCTGTCCTGCAGCTACACTGCTCAACCTCTTGGAAAGGTAGGTGATAGGCCTCTTCCATGGTCCCAGGGATTGTGTGAATACCCCATAGCCAATGCCTTGCATCTCGGCAATAAACAGGGTGAAGGGTTTCATCAAATAAGGTTGGGGAATTTTTAAATCCCTGGGGGAGGTGAGTTCAAGTTAATTCTCCAGAGTATCATCCCACAGGGTCAGTCCATTCAGAGGCAAAGAGAGGTTGGATTACTTTGGCCAGTGGGAGGCTGAAGAAGGCATCCTTAAGATCTAGCTTTTTGGTTTGTTTCTCTTCTGGACTATCTCTGTCATTTAAGACCATCTGAGCAATTTCCACCAGTTCAGATAACAATTTTCCTTTAAGTCCTTCCTGTCTTTGAAGATTTCTTCTAATATCTGGGGCCGACTGGGTAACAAAGGCAATATTTATCACCTGCTGGTTTTCTGGGGTCTCAGGGTTCACAGGAGTGTAGGTCCTATAAGCCTCCATAAGGCATTCCAGGAAAGTGGTGGGGGTTTTGTTTGGTCCCTGAATAGTTTCACTTACATTTGATAGGATAGTTGGCTTCCAGGCTGCTGTGCAGAGTCCCCAAAGGAGCGTCTGGCGATACAGGTTGAGAGCCCCCTTACTTTGGTCCATGTTTGCGCCCCACCTGGGTCTTTTAGAGGGAAACACACATTCAAGGCAAAAGGGGTCAGCCATCGTGACTGGTAACAGTTTTCAGGGCCTCCCCCTGGATCCACTTGTGTTCTTCTGATGTGAAGAGAGTGCAGAAGCTGGTGACAATCATCCCATGTAGGCTGGTGGGTAAAGAAAACAGTCTCCAGGAGGGAGATGAGGCCCTGAAGTTTTTCTGAGAAAGAAGGATTTTGATTTTTCCAATTGTAACCCATGAAGGGAGCCTGGTCTTGAGGAGTTCTGGCAGGCAAGGGAGCCTGTTGGAGCAAGAGGGAGTTTTGGAGAATGGCAGGAAGAGGACTAATATACAGTGACACTCCAAGTATGCAGAGGAAAAGATCAGGTGGGGAAGGTAGAGGGGGGTTTGGAGGAATGTCAGGGAGATGTAGTGCCATTCCGAGTATGGGAAACAAGCAAAGAAAGTCCAAAAATACACCTATAGCTCTGGTCAATTGGTTTTTAACAGTTGCCAGAGCAATTCTTTAGGAAAAACCTACGTGAATGCCTGAAAAGTATTTACACTACCATTTAAATATTTTACTTATATCTACGTAAGTGTTGACTGTGACAACTGTTACACTGTGGAGTTAATAAGGCTGAATATTTTATAAAGAAATGAACAGAGTATGCTTTCTTAGCTGCCTATTTTACATTTTTCTGAAGTGTTTTGTTAGTTAATGCTTTCAACCAACTTAAAAGCAATGTTTTCCTCATTTTCTCCCTGAGTGGAAAGAATGCAAACAAACTGTGTTTCATTTTCTCCCTGAGTGGAAAGAAATGCAAACAAACTGTGTTTAACAATAAGGTCAGCATGACATAAAGTAACAAAAGCCAATAAGTCAAAAATGAGTTTGACATTCTGGGACTGATCTAGCAGTCCTACAACAGTCTTTCAATTTTTTTCTTTGATTACAGTATATTCAGAGATTAAATCATTTCTGTTATGAATTACTGCTGTTTAAATTATCATCAACCTTCCCGAAATTTTTAAATCTTCTCCAGTGAAGGGAAAAGAAATTACTAAAGAAATACTCTTAGCTTATTTTCAATTTTTAAAGCCACATTGGGTCTTCAAGGGATCAGAGAGTACAGGAGGCACTGTGGGTGCTGAAGCCTTCTTCAGAGAAGCTGGAAGAGAAGGCTTAGTTAAAAGCACAGATGGTGTTCAGTTTTCATTCACCTTGGGACATTTTTAACGCACCTTTTTAGTCATGATGGCTTGCCAGAGATTATATCAGTCCAAACCTGTATGTTTGGAAGAATTTTGTCCCATTTGTTATATAAGACTCCAGTTAATGACATACAGAAACACACAACTGGCAACACACAAAAGACAGAGACAAGTGGCCACATCCAAAATTATTCTAAGATATCCACAGACACAACAGTCACAATGACAACGATGAACAAGAAACATGGAAACACACTTCCTATTGACTTGAAAATCCCAAATCCAAATCCAAATTACCAGTAGGCACAGTGACATCATGGGAGCCCAAGGACTAGGGGAGTTAATGCTGCATCCAGCCTCCCACTAAGTCCAACCACTGGTGCACCATCTCTTACTGAGATCTCACATACCTGGAGAGCAAGTAAAGTGACCCATCTTCCTCCAGGGAGAAGAGGAACAGCTTCTCTATGTTCTCCTAAGAGATAAGTACAGGGAGGGATATACTCACAAGAGAAAGAATCTCACTGGGGCCTCCAAAATGTTGTGAGGCACCCTCCCACAAGAAATGCACTTACACACCACTCACGCAGAAAAGGGCAGTTTATTCACTCCAGCTGGCCAGCAACTATCTCTCAAGGAGCAACCAAAGAAGAGTGGCACAGGGCCTTGGTCTTGTGGGGTTTTTAAAGGCAAAAACCACATCCCATTGGCACACAGGTTTGTCCAGGTGCACAAAGCAAGCTATGGAGCTAGGTTACAAATGCCAAGAATGAGCCGTTAGAGCAATCAAGCGTACAACTTTTCATCGTGTATGTTCCCATGGAATAGTTCACTGTATATGGCTCCTGTTTCTATGCAATGGCTTTTGTTTCTATGAGAAGGTCAACAGTTTCTCATGCAGCGGGGGGTATTCTGCAGGTCAGACAGGGGTTAAAATGGAGTTACTTAGGTCAAGCAAGCAATTCTACAGAAGCAGGTAGCATATGTTATGAGGGTGTGAGGAGCTCTATTTCAGCACATGGGCTGTATGATCTATTGTCTTATTAACATGGCGATTGGACACAGGATTCCATATGTGGAATGTACAACACCTCCAGCTTTTATAGTGCTAAAATTCCTGGAAGGTAGGCAATTTGAAATTCAATATTTTTCACAAAAAAAAGCATATAATAAAAAATTTATGAAATGTACATTTCTTGCGGTACACTCTTTCAGCAATTGTTCCAGAAGACAAGCCTCCAGGTATACACACTCTCACACAGTCCCCTCTGACTGTATGCTGGACTTTGCCATTGGACATGCTTTGACCAAGAAGACATCAATAAATGTGATGTAAACATAGTTTTAAAAAATTCTTGCTGCTGGGGCTTCCTTTTTTGGACAAAGTCACATTTTGATGAAGCCTGGAACTGTCCTGTTGGAGACACAAGGTGTAGCCAAGACTCACCACAACCCGCAGGATGTGTTAGTGAATCCATCTTGAACCAGCCAGCCTCAGTCAAGGCATAAGATGCCCATAGCGTCATCTAGAATCTGGGCAACACCAATAGAGGAATTTCCAAATGAATGCCATACAGGCTAGCAACATTGTCCAGATCCTCCAGTGTCAGAATTGTGATGTGAACTGACACCAGAGACCTCCCATATGGTTGCTCTCCACAAACCCCCCTCCGGTGTTCATTCACTGTGCTTCAGGAACCAGTTTTCATAAAAACACACCTGGTGTCTTGTCAGAGTACCACCTTCTAATAAGGCAGTCACTGAAAGCACAGCCCACTCATTTCTTTCCCAGCCCCAGATCTGCACATCCCAATGTTAGGACTGTTCCATGTTCATGGCTTTTACTTAACTGTCAGGTCTGGCCCAAACAAGATCCATGAACATTTCTATTCCACCAAGTGGTTGGACACCTGTCCCACTCCATAGGGCTCACTAACATCTGTGGGCCTCCTCCTTAATTCTCATCTTTATCTTCAGAGGCAAAGATCCCAACCCCACAGCCTATAGAGGAGCATCAGAGAGCTGCAGGGTCTGACATGTCCTGGGAGAAGATGATGAGAATGGATGGAGTGGCACATGAGCAGGAGAAATATGAAAGCTTTTTTTCACTGTCTTCTGCTGGTGATGTCATTGAAGGAAGGGAGCACGTTTCTACAGGCCTCGGCACCATTCCCTTGCAAACCAGTGGACGAAGATTTGTTCATTTCGTGGACAGTTAATCCTGCTGGTTGTAGATCAGATCCTCGTGGTCAGTACTGGTCTCTGCTCACATGACAGCATGTGAAATTCTGCTTCTTTATTAAATCCTGGTTTGACAACCTGATGCATTGTGGGTTGAATGGGGGAATTTGAATGTGAGCAGTTGATGATTTTCAAAATTTGCTTAAATTTCTTTAGTTTGTTTTAAGTTATTGTGGTTACAGAATCCACGTATTTTTTTAAACATTCTAGTCTAAAGAATAAAAAAATCATGCCTCCATTTTTCTTTAAATTTGTTAAAAATCAGAAAATGTACATCATAACTCTCTTCAAATCCATGAAAAATGTGTCTTCTCTCCAACGGAACTAAATTTTGTATTCAAAGGATTATATTATTCAGTCAAAAAATCTGCTGTAGTGTGTACTGGAAATTTGAATAAAATACCACGGTGTTAGGGTAGGTGCACTCCATAATGCTTGTTGTTTTTTTGGACTGGTAAGGGGATCGCAACCATCAGCATGGTGTTGTCCACACCACGGTCAGCCAGTGAGCGCACCGGCCATCCCTATATATGATAGAAAACCACGGCATCGGCGCTACCAGCATTGCACTCTCCCGAGTGAGCCCCGGGGCCGGCCCCATAATGATTGTTCTAATTTGCACTCCATCAAGAAACTGTAATTATATTTTTAAATTATATCTTTATTTTTAAGTTCTGTGTCATAACTCCTAAGGGCATGATAAAGCAGGTTGTGTTCTGAAAGTATCTGATAAAACTAGGGTTAACAGTAAATCCGTCTCTATTGCCAGGTGGTAAGACAGCCTGCTGGGTCTCTATCAATGTGAATCTATCCTATGTGAATGGGAGTCACTGGTATATGGAGGTGGGTATTTGTTAGACTAAAACCACTGCCTGCAATCTGGACCAGCACAGTTGTCAAACCTAATGCCCCATCCAATGCTGAATAAGTGTGACTATAAATGAAGAAGCAGAGAACTAGCAGCTGAGAGTAAAAGAATTGATAATTCAAATATTTAATGAGGGAAATTCAGTACCATCTCAACACCTTGAAAGAGACTCAGAGCAAGAGATGATATTGCCTTTAAGCTCAATTATAGGAAATGACTGAGAGGGTTGGAGCCATTTGTTGCTGAGACCACTCCTGCTTTTGGAACGTGACACGATATAATAGAAGCCTGAAACCTTAGTAGCCACCCCGTATAAGGTGGAAGGTTGAGTTATATTACCAATGGACAGTGGTGCAATTAATTTTGCCTATGTAATGAAACCTCACTAAGTATCACTTAGGATTGAGTTCAGGAAGCTTCTGAGCTGGTAAATACAGCAAAGTGCTGGGAGGGTGACACAAGCAGTGAGAGCATAGAGGCTCATAGTCTGGTTTATAGCAAAGTCAACAGAAGTGTGTATTTGCTGGGGACCCAAAAGGAACTGAGATTATTTAAAGATAAAAGGCTCAACTCAGACTCGCTGTCAAGATGGTGAAACAGACAGTACCTAGTTAAGCACAAAAAAACCAATGACAGCCAAGGTGGAGCTACTAGAGGTCAAGGGAAGAAGAGAGGCCTACAGAGTGCATGAACTTAGAAGCCATGATGAGGAAAAAAAAAAGAAACACTCAGACAATTTTTAACCTTGGCCATGTCCAGGCTGGAGCTGCTGAGTGCATGGAGCAGGAGCTGGCAAAAGCCACAGCTGTGCCCTCTGCATGATGTTGCTTGAAGGCAGCAGGGAGAAGAGGGCCTTGGCAACTACCAAGCCAGCAAGACCATTGACTCACATAGGAGCAAGGAGCCACAACAACTGAAGAAAAGGAGCCACTCAGAGGTTGGTAAGTCACTGCAAGGGACCAGCACATGGCCTGTCCCATGGGAAGTGTTTGCAATAAAGGCAGTGGGGGAGACGGGTCCACTGGGAAAGCACTGGGGCACAGCAAGTATAGCTTATCTGCACCCTAACAGGGAAGGACCACTCAGAGGAGACTGTGGGAATATAAAATTGCATGGAGTGAAGTTTGGTGGGGTGACTCAGGCCCAGACAAGAGTTTTGGACCTTTCGAGAGCTGGAAGTACATATAAAGTCAACCATTAAAACTTGAGGTGCACAAAAATCCCTTCCCCAGGGAATCAGCAGCAAAACAGCAATCTAGCTCAAACATAGAGCTCATGTACTGGTACCCACAGGAAGTTTCCCCTTTTTACAAGTAAGCAAAGGACAACAAATTAGTTCCAGCACAGAGTTTTAATGGTGGGAACAGTAAATATTCCAACACAGAACTGAAAGAAAAAAAAAAGTACCTGCAACCAGAGAAAAAGTTTCATATTAACTAGTAAAGGTCTCATTTCACCAAAGAACACCTATAACACAAAGAAGGGCTAGAAGACACCTGGGATACCAAGCCCAAAAAGGTGGACGGCCAGGGGCCTCAACAATGCCCCCAAGCACCTGCAACCAATCCCGAGGGCTGGGGGTGAGGACCTTAGCCTTGTCCACCTGACACACAGAGTCAGCCCAGAAGTGACCACCAAGCCACTGTTGGAAGGGCCCTGGGCTCTCCTGTCTGGGGTGTTTGGGGCCTCAGGCCTCAGCAATGCCCCTTTGACACCCACAGCCAGCCCAGCAGTGATGACCAACCTGCTTCAGGAAGCACGCTGGGCTCTTCCAAGCCAGGGTGGTGGGGGGCCTCAGGCCTTGGGCCTTGGCCATGCCCCACTGACACCCACAGCTAGCTCAACAGTGACCACCACGCCACAGCAGAAAGTGCCCTGTCTTTCCCAACCCCAGGGCAGTGGGGGATTGAGGGATTCAGCCACACCCCCAATGCATGCAGCCATTCCAGAAACAGCCACCAAGCTGCTGCAGGAAGCACGGTGGGCTCACCCAAGCAGGGGCAGTAGGGGGCCTCTGTCCTCAGCCATACCCCCTGATGTGTGGAACCAGACCAATGATGTCCACCAAGCCACAGCAAAAAAGACCTTGTGTTCCTGAGCTGGGACAGTAGGGGCCAGGGGCTTTTCCACACTCCCCTGAAATCTGCACCCAGCCCAGCAATGAGTAAGACACCTCTGGAAGCCCCTCAGTCTCCCCTACGGGAATGAGGGGAGTGTCACAGGCCTCAGGCCCTCCCCTCCTCCTTCCTTCTTTTTCCATCACATTTCCTTCTCCTTTCCCCTCTCCCACTCCCTCCCAATCATTCCACAACATCCTAGAATGTAAATAATAATATTAATACATTTCATTTTGTTAAAAAAAAAAAAAAGGCTCAACTCACCAGAAAAACACAGGCACCAAACCTCAAAGATTCTTTAAAAAAATTAATGGATAGGGCCGGCCCGGTGGCGCACTGGAGAAGTGCACTGCTTGGGAGCACGGCGGTACTCCCACCGAGGGTTCAGATCCCATGTGGAGACTGGTTCCCGCTCACTGGCTGAGCGCGGTGCGGGCGCAACACCGAAGGTTGCGATCCCGTCACCGGTCAGTAAAAAAGAGACAAAAAGGAGGGGGAAAAAAATTAAATAAATAAATAAATAAATAAATGGATAGCAATCAAAATAGTAGGAGATTTCAGTAACCCACAGGGAATAATAAATACATCAGTCAAAACACCAATAAGTAAATAGAGGATTTGAAGAACTATATCAAACCATTTGAACCCTAAGAGACATATACAGAACACAACATACAACAGCAGAACACAGTTTTCTCAAGTGCACATAGAATGTTCTTTAAGATATAGCACATGTTATTACACAAAACAATCCTTAACAAATTTAAATATATCAAAATCATAGAAAAAAACTCTTCTAATCGCAATACATTAAAAATAAAAATCAAGAGGAGATGAAAAGCTCAAAACTCCACAAATATGTAAAAATATAAAAACACTGTTAGAGAAAAAAATAAAATCAGAAAATATCTTGAGAGCAAGAGAAATAATCAGAATTGTGAAAGGGCAGTAATATAGAGTGGATAGAAAATACTTGCAAATTGTGTATTTGTTAAAAGAAAAATGTCAGAAATATAGAAAACAATAGCAACAAAAACAAAAGAACCTTTTACACATGAACAGAAAAAAAAAAAAAACCCAAAAGCAATGAAAATAATCCAATTTGGCTAAATTTTTGAGAATAGACATTTCTCAAAAAAACAAAAACAAAAACGTGGAAAGGGCCAACAGGAATCTCAAACTGTTCTCAACATTACTAATTGCCAGGAAAATGCAAATTAAAAACAAAATAAGATTTTACCTGAAATCTATTATGATGATTTTAATCAAATAGACAGTAGACAGCAAGTGTTGGCCAGGCTATGGAGAAAAAAGGACACTTGTACACTGCAGGTGGGAATGTTCATGTGTAAAGACAAAATAAACAACTACATGGAATTACCTCAAAATTAGAATCAGAAATACCATATAATCCAGCAACTTTCCTTCTCTATATATCTCCAAATGAATTGACATTAGGGTCTCTAGGAGCTATCAGTATTATTTACACATAGCAAACTATGGAAAAAAAACTAAATGTCCACCAAAAGATGAGGAGATAATGTGATATATAAAGGCAAAGGAATATTATTCAGCCTTAAAAATATAGAAAAATCATGCTATTTGTGACAACATAGATGTAACTGGAGGACATGATGCTTAGTGAAATAAGCCAGAGATAGAGTACATACTACATAATCCCACTTTACTGAAAACAATAAAATTACACTTTGCAAGGGCAAAAAAATCTTGAGACAAATGGAAATAAAAATACAACATGCTGAAACTCAAAGAATGCAGTGCAAACAGTGCTAAGAGCAAAATTTACATTAAAAAGATCTGAAATCAACCACCTGTCATTACACTTGAAAAAAACTAGAAAAACAGAAAGAAATTAGTGAAAAAACAAGCAGAAAAAAAGATTAGAGCACAGGTAAACAAAATAAGGACACTAGAAAAAAGAAACAAGTAAATATGAACCAACAATTTCAAGTAGGTTTTTGAAAGAATCAATAAAATTGACAAATTCTTATCTACATAAAATAGAAAAGAAAGAAAAAATTCTAAAGTAGTAATGGCCGGCCTGACAAATTCTTATCTACACAAAGATAGAAAAGAAAGAAAAAAGTCTAAAGTAGTAAATTAATAAATGAAATAGGTGATGTTACATCTGATGCCACAGAAACAAAATGATTATAAAAAAGATGAGTTCCACACCCAAAATTGAATAACCTACATAAAACTGATAAATTCTTAGAAATGAACTAGCTATCATACCAAATCTTAAAGAAATAAGAAATATAAAGAGAACTGTAATAAACATGGAGATTGAACTAGTAATCAAAAACCTCGCCACAAAGGAAAATCCCAGGTGTAGATGACTGGAGATGACTACTGGAGAATTCTATCCAACATTTCAAGAAGAATTAACATCAATCCTCCTCAAACTATTTGAACGAATTAAAAAGGAAGAATCACTTCCAAATTCATTCCACCAGGCCAACATGATGCTGATACCAAAGCCAGAAAAACACCTTTAATTGTTTTTCTGTTGTCATAGCCATTGATTGACAACAGGTGGCTTACTCAGAGTTAGCAAGGTATACATTAATTGGCACATTGACAATTCTAAGAACATGAATCATTTGTTTATTAACAAGATGTCTCGTCCAAGTCATGAGCACCCCCCCTTCAAGGCTGTGAATATTATTAGAGAACTGCTTGTGTGTAGACAAGATATTATTTCCCCATTTTTGATCAAACCATTCTTCATGAAGTATTGATGATCGATTTTTTGATTGAAAAGGTAATTTCTTTATATTGATCCCTTGTTGCTGGAAAAGTTTATTCCCAGGTTGTCATGTTCCACATTGTGTGTGTGTTGGTGGGGAGTATGAAACAGCAGTTAGGCCAAATTAGGGCACCACTAAGGGGGGTCAGGAAATTAGAGGAACCGTGCTATTTTATACCCAATGTTTCCAATTGTTATAAAGAGTGGGGAAGTACTTATTAATCACATTTGTGTAAATAAACATATGACCATAAAAATCATAAAGATACAAACAGCTTTGGATTTTTGAGAAATCAAATAGGTTTTAAAAAAGCAAAGTTTTCCATCTTTGTTCATAAAGATATATGTTACCAAATCACTGTAAGTTATGGATAACTGAAGAGAGAAAGTTTTCTTAAATCTGAAAAACAAATCATTTAAGAACCAACAACGAAAGTTACAAAACATTGTCTTTATTATTTAACTTCATGTAGGTTTGATTGATCTTGATTAGCAAGTTCTTAACCCATTTTATTTGTTATTAGAGTTTGGAAAACTATCATTTTGTCCATTGATCTTGAAGTTATTTGAAATTGTTTTAAAGTACTTTTTATAATCTTTTAGATGAATCTGAATGTTGCTGCCTTTAGAGAAAAATCAGAACTTCTTACAGTCTTACTAAGAACACATCCTTACATCAAGAAAACTTGGTTCTAATATAGGGGAAATTTTAGTTCTGCATCAGTGTCTTTGTAATGTTAAAATTCAGTCTTTACAAAGATGTAGAAATAATTCCCTTCTGATTATACCCAAATTAATCACATGCAAAATTTTTTCATATATTCACTCTTCAGAAATGAATATTATAGTTGACTCAGACATTTTCATAACATGCTGTTTACTTTCTGTTTTGTAACATATTTCCTCTTTCCTAAATAACCAGTCATTTGAAGGATAAAAATTCATTTCAAAAGATGTGTTCTCAGAAGGAAGTATTATCTTTTCAACCATCCTACATCTTTATATCCATAGCTTTCTTCACATCTCTCTCTCTTCTGTTACATAGTGATTTATTTCTCATCTTATTATTTTTATTCACTTTTGTACAGAATTATACATACTAACTAGACTTTTAACTTTTATTTATTTATTTGGTTATTATTTTCTTAATTTTATTTACTGAATCAAAATTGATTATACATATTTTTGGAGCTGAACATTGAAATATGTTGATAAAATCAGTATTCCTAGCATACATATTGTTACAAATAGTAACTATTCTTTATGCCCCTTTTCCAATCTCTCCCCATCCCTGCTCCCTCCTGCCTCCCCCCTCTAATAGCCCTAGATTTCTCCTCTCCTTCTGAAAGAATAATGGTTACTCTGTTGGTTTGTTGCCTAGATGATCTGTCCAATGCTGAGAGGTGTAGTAAGGTCCCCCAATATCATCATAGAGCACATGCTTCTTCTGTCACTCTAGAATGGGCTTTGTGGAGAGAGGTCCTCTTCTTTATCTCTGCTGGTGACTCTCCTTGTGTCAATGCACTCGTGGTTGGCAGACCTTCTGTGTGGTGGTTGTGGTCTCTAGCCACTTTTGCAGCAGCCATGGTTATTGTGGTGGCTGTGGTGGGCCACTCACATGGAGGTGATGTTTCTGGTATGCTCCTTGGCACTGGCAGTGTGTCTGGTTGTGGAGCATGTCTGGTCCCCTTCTCCATTCCCTGGATCCCCAGGCAGACCCCAAGGTGCTGGCATGGTGTGCCGGGTTGTGGGACAGGGACCCATTCCCCAGCTCCATGCTTCAGGTCACACGAGGGCCCCAAGATGCTGGCATGGTGTGCCTGGTTGTGGGAGGGTGGTCCAGTCCCCTTCTTTAGGCCTTGGGTCCCCATGCAGGTTCTGAGACACGGGTACAGTGTTCCTGGTTGTGGGAGAAGGTCTGGTCCCCTTCTTCATGCCCCAGGTCACTGGGCAGACCCCAAGGTGCTGGTGCAGTGTGCTGGTTGTGGGCGGGGTGTCTGGTCCCTTTCTCCATGCCACTGGTCACCAGGTGGGCCCTGAGGCACTGGCGCTCTGTGCATGGATGTGGGAGTGGGGTCCGGTCCCCAGATCCAAGCCTCTAGTTCCCAGGCTGGCCCCCAGGGGCTCGTGGTGTGCCTTGGCTGGAACTAATTTTTTGTCCTTTGCTTACTTCTAGAATGGAGGAACTTCCTGTGGGAACCAGTACTTGAGCTGTGTGGTTGAGTTAAATTGCTGCTTTGCTGCTGTTTCCCTAGGGAAGACTGTTTGTGCAGCTCAGGGTTTAATGGTTGTCCTTATAGGGACTTCCCATTTTCCAGAGACCTGGGGGAACTGTGTGGTGTAGAATCTCTGATCTGGGCCTCAGTTTTTTCATCAAACTGCACCCCATGCAATTCTGCATTCCCGACCAGTCTCCTCTGAGTGGTCCCCTGATTGGGGCGTGGATCAGCTGTCCTTGCTGTGCCCCAGTGTTCTCCTGGTGAGCCAGTTTCCCCCACCTCCCATGTTCAAACACTTCCCATGGGACAGGCCTTGCACAGTTCCCTTGTGATGACTCATCGGCCTCTGAATGGCTCCCTTTTTTCAGTTGTTCTTGCTCCTCGCTCCTACGTGAGTCGATGGGATCCCTGTTAGTGGTCTTGTTGTCCTGGGGGCCAAGGCCCTCTTCTCCCCTGCTGCCTCCAAGTACTTCCATCTGAAGGGCACAGCTGCGGCTTCTGCCAGCTCCTGCTCCATGTGCTCTGCAGTTTCAGTATTAAAGCAGCCGCAGCCCTAAATGCTCAGAGTAGTTTTTTCTTTCTGTCATCATAGTTTCTCCCGCCTTCATGAACTCTGTGGGTCTCTCCTTCTCTTTCCCTGAGCTCCAGGGGCCCCAGCTTGGCTGATATTACATTTTTATAGTTGTAAATTGGATAATTTGTGGGAGAGAGTGACTCTGGGAACCATCTATTCTGCCATCTTGCTGTTGTGATTTTTAACTGTTAATAACCACAGTTTTTAGTGAAAACCTAGTGTATCAGTCCTTTTAGTGTTGCTATAACAAAATACATGGAATTGGGTTATTTATTAGAAAACAAAATTTATTGCTTACAGTTTCCGAGGCTGGGAAGGCCTAAGTCCATCTGGTGGTGGCAACAGTGAACCAGAGGTCACATTGCAAGATGATGGAAGCAGAGAGAGAGAGAGAGAGAGAGAGAGAGAGAAAGAGAGAGAGAGAGAGAGA
>NW_007738483.1:12051-24744 GCF_000696425.1 Galeopterus variegatus | reverse complement strand
AGAGAGAGAGAGAGAGAGAGAGAGAGAGAGAGAGAGAGAGAGAGAGAGAGAGACTCTCCTCTTCTTTTAAAGCCCTCTGAACCATGCCCCTGACCCCCATTTTTAACCCATTCTCTATGGCATGATCCTACAATCCAATCACCTCCTCAAGGCTCCACCTTTCAATTACAATAATAGGGTTTCCCACCCTTTCAACCATCACAGGGGTGGCTAAGTTTCTAATACGTAAAACTTGGGAGACAATTCAAGCCTCAGTGAGTTTTAGGGTGACATAATTCACTACACCAAGGAAGCAAAAATTTTGAACTGTCTTCCATATATCAACATTTTATTTATGAAAGTTTATCCCATTTTTAAGATTCAACATATGATTTACACAACAACAAAAAACTCAAAACGAAGCATACCCACAAAAACCAAAACCATAATACTAGATATAAGTATTTTACTCAGCAAAAGGTACCAGCAAATGGCTAAAACCCCAAATGTTGAGAAAAGGGTTCCCAGCATGAGGACAAGAGCAACTTGCTTTAAATTCGAAGACACAGCATTACAACATAATACATGTCCATGTGACTAAACACACCTAAGCACATGTACATACACACGAAGACCTTAAACTTTCATTTCAGTCGTGAGATACTAACACAAACTCACTAGTTCATAACAGCCAGTTGAATCCAAATCATACTTCAGGCAAAATTGGAACTTTTCACATGGCTAAACTTTACTTGCCACAATAGGTCATCCAATGAAGGCTGTGGACCGTACCTTAGATAAAGCAATTTCTGTAGCAGTGTGAATCAGACCTTTTTTCTCATTTTTTTCTTTCAGTTTCAAATGAGTTCTGGGTTAAATTCTCAAATGCTACACTTGGCTGGAACTGGCTGAATTGTATAAGGAAAACAAAATCGATAAGTAACCTTAATTCTTTCTAAGGAGGAGTTTCTCTCTCTCTCTTTTTTTTTCTTTTTTCTTATTTTTTTAAAAGATGACTGGTAAGGGGATCTCAACCCTTGGCTTGGTGTTGTCAGCACCACTCTCAGAGAGTGAGCAAACCAGCCTTCCCTATATAGGATCCGAACCCTTGGCCTTGGTGTTATCAGCATCCCGTCTACCGAGTGAGCCACGGGCCGGCCTTCTCTTTTTTCTTACCTTGCCTGGATTGCCATTAACATTGCATTTCTGCTCTAACACTTGCAGAAATCTGTACACCGACAGACAGATTTTGCTGAGAGACTCAACCAATTACGATGGTTTCTATTTCTCTAGTCAAAAGAAACTTGGAAAAAATTTATTTTTGATCATCAGGTGTTTGCTGACCCAAAGGCAGAACTTACTCAAACCCAAACAAAGCTAACAAACTACTTTGAGGAGAAAGGTGGTTATTAGTCCCTGAGTAATTTCTCACACCCGAATGGTACCTTTAACCACAACAGGAAAAAGAAAACCATAGAGAAGAGTCATTTCTCACACCCAAGTTCTACCTTTCCCAAATTGTTTAGAAAGAGGAGTACTGGTGGGACTTACCAGCTCAGGGCCTGTCAATCCCTTAAACGCTGCTTTCCATCACCAACCAAAGTGTGAGAAGTTGGCGATGAACAGCACTGCTAGAAGATCAGGGAAAGGCCCCCAAATCCCAGGCTCTGGCTCGTCTACCACAGGCAGCTGATACCCACAGGTGGACCCAGACTCACTCCCCCAGATTTGGGGTTAACAACCCAGGGCACACTTCTTCTGGCTTGGTTTACCAAAACCCATTATGGCTGGTTTACCAAAACCCATTATGTGGGGCACTCAGCTACTGGGCGAATGCTGCCCAAACATCTTTTACCAATACCAAGTCAGCTGCCTGCCGTCAAACAAAAACAAAGAACCCAAAGACAAATGGTGGGGAAAATAGAAGTCAACTTTTATTTAGGAAGAGTAGTGACCTGAAAAGAGATATGAGGTTAACACATGTGTCTGGTAAAACTGAAGGAGAATTGCCAGACTAAAGCCTTCTGAAAGCCTCAGATTTAATGGGGGATATTTAAATACAGGCTTGAGGAGATGGAAAGTGGGAAATGAACAGGAGAGAGGGAGACAAGAGGTGTGGTGACCCCACACAAGAAACCAAGTTCACGGTTTCACCAAGTCTCTGTCCAGCCTCTGTTCTCCTCCTTGACACTATCCTGGGGTACTGCAGGGTCTTGATGTGACTTGGGGTAGCATCAGCACAGCTTTGCTGATGTCATCCTTGTTTTCTCAGGGGCTGGACACTACATGTCTGGTGGCAAGTTTGCAGGTCCAGACTAACTGGAATACAATTTTATATTTATGTAAATAATGGGATCTTGCCCCATAAACAGGGTTCAAAATAGCAAGTACTTGTGGGAAGAAAAAACTCAGAAAAATGCATGCTAAGAAAAAGAAAAATGTGTCTTTTTAAGTATGGCTGGAAGCCATGCGATTTTTACTCCCAATATGGCTTCATCCCTGTTCATTCCAAAAGAACTACCCTGTGACCACCTTGGTAGAGAACCACATGGAAAGACCATGAGCAGGTGTGATCATTGACAGCCTCCACAGTCTCCAGCAGCATCTGCTGCCAGCCACCAGTGAGCCTTCTTGGACAAAAGCCCAGTTGTGCTTCCACAGGATCTTCCTTAGCTGCTGCCCTCCTTATTGTAAGTGTGTGGAACATAAGCCAGCCTGCAAGATTTTCTAATCCAGAGAACCAAAGATGGCAATAATTTCTTATAAACTGCTATGCCTTGGAGGTGAAATTTTAAGCAGAATAATTAACTGAAACAAAATTTGGTATCTTTAAATGGGATTCTGCAGTAATAAATAGCTACTACACAAGACATTGCTGTGAGACTGAGCCAAAGCTGGGCCTCAAAGGAGAACTTTACTTCAAACTGGAAGTGCATCAGGACACCTGCGGTGGGTCTGAAGGGCAGTGACAGAAATCTTATTGGAAAGTGAAGAAAAAGGCACATAGATGACAGTTTAGCAGTATTTGAGTCTTGACATCAGGAGCTCCGTTTGGAGCTGCTGACTTCAGTTGAATTATTTATGAACCTTGAGACCCAAAACCATTAAAAAATGTTTCTTCTAGGTAACTAAAATAGTTTGTCTTCAATGGATTACATTATTCAGTTGAAAAATATCTGCTCTAGTGTGTACTTTAAATTTGAATAAGATACCAGGATCATAGGGTAGGTGCACTCCATAGTGCTTGTTCTAATTTACACTCCATCCAGTTTCTAAAAATTACTTGCCCAGACCCTCCAGCTCCATGCACCCACCCGTCTATCCAATATTTTATTTAATTATTTTTTCTGAGACAGACGTGAACTTTCTGTTTCCATCCCCAGTTTCTGCCACGAGCTAGCCAAGAGTTTTACACAAGTGTTTCTCAGAGCTCCCACTACTAATGCTGTTTCTCCTCAAACAGGGAATTACCCTGTTTGCATCATCCCGGGAGGTGTGGGCTAAAGTGTAGAATAAAAACAGGACGACATTTTGGTGGGTGACTGTGGGATTTGATAGGTTGACCTCCTGGCCAGCAAAATCCCTGCTTTTTCCTTTTCCTAATGTACTTGTATGTTCTGCCTTGTTTTAATTCCTGTATTTTGTCTGATCCTATCCTACAAATCTAGGGAACTCAGCCTTGATTTCTGCAGAGCTATTTTGCATCACACTTTAGAGTCCATAGCCTCTCCCTCAGAATCCTGAATCCCATGCCTCTTAAAGATCTTAAAGATCCGAGGGCCAGCCCATGGCTCATTCGGGAGAGTGTGGTGCTGAAAGATCTACTGATATGATATCTGGAGTTTATTAAATACAGAATGATTAGCAGGTGTGAAGTGGGGGTATATCAGAGAGTGATAGTCAGTCCTTTAAGATATAGATTGTCATTTTCTCATTGTGGTCCTCAGTCTTCTGTCCATAAAAGTGGTGACAGTAATACATATTTGGATAGTGTGACATAATATTTGTATGTCACTTTTCTATGGTTTGTGGCTTATGCTTCTCTGAACTTTTCCTGCCCTTTTAAAAACCTCATTCATTTTCACCCAAAAGCAATAAATCCACTGACCCACGTTAGGTGATTATAGGTGATAAGACCCCAACTTCAGGAGGGACCTGCCCCCATGCGAGAAAGGAAGGAATGCTGCAGAGAGAGGTTGTCATGCTTTGTTGGGTTTGTCCACCCAGTCCATTAGTGTTAGATCATACACTGTTGGTTCAATCACATTTCTACATGGTTGCCCATGCTTTAATCTTGCCTACATAATAATGAACCAAACAGCACATGATCCAGTGAGCTTCCAGATAGTCGATCACATGGAGATTCCATGATGGTGGCCACCTGTGGAGGGCATGAAAGTTCCATGCCCCGTCCCCCATACCTCCTACTTTGCATGTCTTTGTATCCCATGTGATAGTCTTTACAATAAACCAGTTGATATAGGTACATTTCCATGACTTCATTCTTTAGGATCTAATGCTATGTCCCAGTAGATAGTATCAGAATTGTATTGAATTAGAGGACACCCAGGTGGGATCTGCTGCTGAATTGCTGGCTTGCTTGCAAGTGTGGATAAATCCTCCCACATTTGGTCACAAAAGTTGTTCTGTCTTAGTTGTTCTCTGAGAGTAAAGAAAAAACATACAATTTCTCTCTGTGTTATATTTTTTTCTATTCTAACAGTCACCTCACCCTGAGCCAATGCCTAATAATAGAAAGGTCAAGAATACAATCCCTTTCCCCCCTTTGTGAAGGTAATATCCTCAGAGCCAAGAAGAGGTGGCTCAGAGATGATGACATATAGGTGTGTACACACTAGTCATATATTGAAGTGGTCACATTTACACATTTTTTCATGTTATTCTAAGTATTTCACTTTCAGTACTATTGTAAAAAGAACTGTGTTCTTAATTTTATTTTTCTATTGTTCATTTATTGTGTAATAAAATACAATTAAGTTTTGCATATTGTTCTTGTACCTTTTTACTTTTCTGAACTCATTTATTAGTTCTAAGAGTTTTCAGTGAATTCCTCGTAATTTTCTAAATACAAGGTCATGTCTTCTGTGATTAAACATTTTTCTCTCCAAACAATATCTTTTATATATTTCTGCAATTTTGGAATTAAAAAGATATGTATTTTTAGCACACCTGAGCTCTGGAACGGTGCTGACCAAAACCACCACATGGGCTGCCCAGGCGAATATGCACAGAACCTGAGCTCTGCCCAGGGACCAGTGCAGCCGCAGGCCTGCACACATGCAAACGCTGGAGGGTCTCAGGCCCCAGAGACCCCCCCATTCATGGCACCCATGTGAATGTGCAGGACCCACACACTGACCAAACAGAGCCATGGCAGCCCACCATACACTCAAATTCATTGATAAGAGAAGTCACTAAGAGAACTTACAAACAGGGAGGGCAGTCTTTCACATCATAACCCACTCCAGAGTGATAGAAATATTAAGTGTTCTACCAGATGATCAAACAGAAGTATAAAAATACTAGAACTACAAATAAATAACATATGACACCACCAGAGGAGTATAGTAATTCTCAAGTACAAAACTCCATAGAGCAAGAAACCCTTGAGTTGTCTAAAATGGATTTCCAAGCACTGATTTTTTAAAAAATCTCCAAGAAATAATAATCAACTTGAGAACATAATGAAACAAGAAATATCCAGGTTATGAAGGAGGAAATTTACAAAGAGATTAATAACTTAAAAAATAAAGTGACAGAACTCCTAGAAATAAAAGATTCTCTCAATGAAATAAAATATAGAACAGAAAGCTTGAGCAGCAGGCAAGAGCAAGCAGAAGAAAGAATCTCAGAACTCGAAGGTGGTCTTTTTGAAATAATCCCAGGAAGACAAGAAGAAAAAAGGAATTTTTAAAAAAGGAAGAAAGTTTAAGAGAGATAGACCTCAAGCACACAAATATCTGAATCATGGTTTCCAGAAGGTGAGGAATAAGGAAAAAACATTGAAAACTTGTTCAAGGAAGTAATAACAGAAAACGTCCCAGGTATAGGGAGGGATGCAGACCTTCAGATCTAGGAAACCCAAAGATCCCCAAACAGATTCAATCCAAAAAGATCCTCTCTGAGACATGTGATAGCCACACTAGCAAAACTCAAAGACAAAGAATTCTGAAATTAGCAAGAGAAATGCACCAAGTCACCTATAAGGGATCCCCCATGTGGCTATCAGTAGACTTCTCAACTGAAACCATACAGGCCAGAAGAAAATGAGATGATATACTCAAAAGACTAAAAGAAAAATTTACCAGCCAATAATCCAATACCCAGCATGGTTATCCTTTAGAAATGAGGAAGAAATAGTGTATTTACCTGATAAATATTATGGGAGTTCACTACCATATGATCAGCAGTTCAAGAAAAACTCAAAGGAGTCCTGCATCTGGAATCTGAAAAGCAATCATCAATATCACAGATTCACAAGAAAGAGCAAAACCCACCATTACAATCAAACTGCATATGAGAAAGACAAAGAATCTAAATCATGTAATCTCAAAAACCAGCTAATATTAAAGATGAAAAATAAAAGGGGAAGAAAGGGACAAATAATGTTTAAAATATAGAAGCAAAACACTATATAATGTCAGGAGTAAACCAATACTTCTCAATAACAACTCCACATGTAAATGGATTAAACTCCATTCAAAAGACACAGACTCACTGATTGGATTAAAAAGCTAGACCCAACTATATGCTGTCTTCCGGAGACCCACCTCACCTATAAAGACAAATACAGGCTAAAAGTGAAGGGATGGCAAAAGATATAGTATGGAAAGGAAGAAGAAAAATGAGCAAGGGTAACTACTCTTATATTGGATAAAATAGACTTCAAATCAAAAACCATAAAGGGAGATTTTTTTAAAAGGCCACTATATAATAATCCAGGGATCTAGCCAGTTAGAGGACATAACAGTCATAAATATGTATTCACTGAACAGTAGAGAACCTAGACATGTAAGGAAACACTTTTAGACCAAAAAAAAAAAAAAAAAAAAAAAAGAGAGATAGACCCCAATACAATAATAGTAGTGACCTGACCACCCCTCTATCAGCATTAGGCAGATCTTTCAGGCAATAAATCAACAAAGAAACACAGGATTTAAATTACACCTTGACCAGTTGGATCTGGCAGACATCTACATAACATTTCAACCAAAAACTAGAGAATATACGGGCCGAGCCCATGGTGCACTCGGGAGACTCCAGCGCTGGGAGCGCAGCAGCGCTTCCGCTGTGGGTTCGGATCCTATATAGGGGTGACCGGTGCGCTCACAGCGCTCACTGGCTGAGCGCGGTGTGGCTGGTCTCAAAAAGGACAACCCCCCCCCCAAAACTAGAGAATATACATTCTTCTCATCACCACATGAAACATTCTCCAGGATAGACCACATACTAGGTCACAAATAAAGTCTCAGAAAATTGAAATAAATTGAAATAATCCCAAGTATCTTTTCAGACCACAATGGATTAAAACTGGAAATCAATAACAAGGAAAATTCTGAAAACTAGTCAAGTGCATGGAAACTGAACAAGAGACTTCTGAATGGCTTATGGGCCCAAGAAGAAATTAAACAGGAAATCAAAAAATTTCTTGAAACTAATAAAAATGAAGATACATCATATACAAACCTTTGGGATATGGCAAAAGCAGTACTAAGAGGAAAGCTTATTGCAATAAATGCTTACATCAAAAGAACGGAAAGATTTCAAATAGATGAGCTAACACTGTGTCCCAAAGAACTAGAAAAACAACAACAACATAATTCTAAAAGTAGTAAATGGAAAGAAATAATCAAGATCAGGGAAGAAGTAAATGAAATAGAGACCCAAAAGGCAGCACCAAAGATCAATGAAACAAAACGATGGCTTTTGAGAAGATAAATAAAATAGACAAACCATTAGCTAGGTTAAAAAAAAAAAAAAAGGAAAGAAAAGAAAAGAAATGAGAAGATCCAAGTAACAAAAATCAGAAATGAAAGAGAGACTTTACAGCCAATACCACAAAAATATGAAGACTCATTAGAGATTATTATAAACAACTGTACACCAACAAATATGAAAATCTGGAGGAAATGGATAAATTTCTAGACACATACAAACTACCAAGTCTGAACCAAGAAGAAATAGAGAATCTGAACGGAGTACTAACAAGCAATGAGATTGAAACAGTAATCAGCAATCTTCCAACAAAGAAAAGCCCAGGGCTGGATGGCTTTACAGCTGTATTCTATCAAACGTTTAAAGAAGAATTAATACCATTTCTCTTCAAAGTATTCCAAAAACTTGAAACAGAAGCCATTCTTTTAAACTCATTCTATGAGGCTGGCATCACCCTGATACCCAAACCACATAAAGATACCACAAAAGAGAAGACTACAGGCCAATATCCTTGATGAACATAGATGCAAATATCTTCAACAAAATACTAGCAATCAGATTACAGCAACACATCAAAAAAATTATACACCATGATCAAGTGTGATTCATCCCAGGGATGCAAGGTGGATTCAACATACTCAAGTCAATAAATGTGACACACATCAACAAAACCAGAGACAGAAACCATACGATAATCTCAATTGATGCAGTAAAGGCATTTGACAAATCCCTTCATAATTAAGACTCTCAGCAAATTAGACATAGAAGGAAATTATTTCAATACAATAAAAGCCACTTATGACAAACCAATCACCAATATCATCCTGAATGAGGAAAAGCTGAAAGCTTTTCCCTTAAGAACAGAAACAAGACAAGGATGCCCACTCTTACCACTCCTTTTTAACATATTATTGAAAGTACTGGTTAGAACAGTCAAGCAAGAGAAAGAAATAAAGGGCACCAAGATTGAAGACAATGAGGTCATACTGTCATTGTTTGCTGATGACATGAACATATATACAGAAAAGTCTCTTTATATAGACTTACAACTTATAAACTCTTACAGCTGATTAACAATTTCAGTAATGCTGCAGGATACAAAATCACCACCCCAAAATCAATACCATTTTTATACTTTCATAACAAACTAGCAGAAAATGAAATCAAGAAAGCAAGCTCATTTACAGTAGTCATCAAACAAAACATCTAGGTATCAAGCAGGGAGTTGAAAGATTTCTACAGTGAGAAGTACAGAACACTACTGCAAGGAATTAAACAGGGCACAAAAAGGTGAAAAGACATACCATGTTCTAGATGGGATGTATTAACATCACAAAAATCTCCATTTTTCCCAAAGCAATCTACAGATTCAGTGCAATCCCCATCAAAATACCAAAGACATTCTTCTCAGAAATAGAAAAAGCAATTCAAACATTCACACGGACCAAGAAAAAACTCCAAATAGCCAATGAAATCATGAGCAAAAAAGGGGGAAAAAAAATAAAGGCAGAGGCATAACATTACCCAACTTCAAAGTATATTACAAAGCTATTGTAACCAAAACATCATGACACTTGCTTAAAAACAGACAGATCAGTGGAACAGAATAGAAAACCTTAAATCAATCCACATAATTACAGACAACTGATTTTTGACAAAGGAAGGCAGCAAGAGCATACATTTGGGAAAAGATGAGCTGTTCATTGATGGGACAATTGGACATCCATATGTAGAGAAATGAAACTGGAGCTGTACTTCTCACCATATACCAAGGTCAAGACAAAGTGTATTAAAGAGTTAAATATAATACCAGAAACCATAAAATTACTAAAGGAAAATATAGGGGAAACACTCCACATAATAATATTGGTTAAACACTTTATGAATAAGACCCTAAAATCACAAGTAACAAAAGAAAAAAATAATAAATGGGATTGTATCCAACTGAAAAGCTTCTGCACAGCAAAGGAAACAATCAACAGAGCAGAAAGACAACATAGAGAATGGGAGAAAATATTTGCAAACTATACATCCAACAAGGGACTGATATCAAGAACATACAAAGAACTCAAACAAGGATACAGTAAAAAACCAACTAATCCAATTTTTAAAAATTGGCAAAGGAGATGAATAGATATTTTTCAAAGGAAGACATACAAATGGCCAATAGACACATGAAAAAATGTGCAGCATCAGTACTCATCAGAGAAATGCAAATGAGAAACACATTGAAATATCATCTCACTGCAGTTAGCTTGGCCATTATTAACATGAATGAGAATAACAAATGCTGGCAATGATGTGAGGAAAAAGGGAACTCTTCCAAACTCTTGGTGGAACTGTAAATTAGCACAGCCATTATGGAAAACAGTATGGCATTTTCTCAAACAACTACAGATAGAGCTATAATATGATCCAGCTGTCTCACTACAGGGTATATACCCAAAGAAATGGAAATCATGTTGAAGGAACACCTACACTCCCATGGTCACTGCAGCTCTACTTACAAAAGCCAAAATATGGAATGGGAACAAACCTAAGTGTTCATCAGCAGATGATAACAAACCTAAGTGTTCATCAGCAGATGATTGGAGAAAGAAAATGTGGTATATATACACAATGGAATACTACTTATCCATTAAAAAAAAAAAGAAAGAAATCCCGCCACTTGCAGCAACATGGATGAGGATGGAGAAAATTACTTTAAGTGAAATAAGCCAGACAAAGAAACAGAAATACCACATGTGCTCACTCATAATTGGCTGTTAGGAAGAAAGAAGTGAAGGAAGGAAGGGAAGAATGGGGGAGGTAAGGAGGGAAGAAGGAAGGAATGAGGGAATGAAATAAAGAAAAGACTACAACAATATGTTCACCTTCCAGAAGGAGAGAACAAAGCTAAAAATACTAGAGATGGGGGGAGAGAAGCAAGGGGTTTGGGAAGTGATAGGACGGGCCAAGGGCATAAACAAACATCCTGATTTGTAAAAATGAATATGCTAATAATAAATAAAAATTTTAAATAAAAAATATTTAGTAATAGCTAAAGGGTTCTATCACCTTCAGTACAATAATGGATAGATGCGGTGTAAGTGCATATATTTATCTTGTTATTAAATTTAGAAAATGAGGATGCAGACTTTCACCATTGAGGATAATGTTGGTTGTTCATATTTTATACGTCTTTTATCAGTTTGAGAATGGTCTCCTTTATCTCTACTTTGTTGAATGTCTTTATCAAGAAAGAAAGATGAATTCTGAAAAATGGATTTTCTGCATCTATTTAGAGTCTTTATCAAGAAAGAAAGATGAATTCTGAAAAATGGATTTTCTGCATCTATTTAGAGGGTTACGTGGTTTTGTTAATTATTGTATTGATAAGATATATAATATTAAATGATTTTTGGGTGTTAGTCAACCTGAAATGAGTCCAACTTGGTAAGAGGCTATGAGTATTTTTAAATGTTGCTGGACATTGATTGCTTGTGATTTTTTGGAACATTTTTACATGTACATATATAACACATATTGGTCAGAATGTTTCTTTTCTTATAAAATTTTTAAAGACATAACATTTTTTATAATTGAAACAAGATTATGACTGATAGCCTCGATATCAAGACACAGATTTCTAAGAACCTTACACCATTTTGGAACACATATCAACATTTCTACATAACTCAAAATAAGGTCAAACATGATTTCTTGTTTTGACAATGTTTCCCATTTAATTCAACTTATCAGACAAATCCAGTTAGTTTTGATGTCTCTGTTTTATAGATCTTATGAGAAGTTACAGGGTCCTTGGAACATGTCAAAGATAGTTTATGTTAAAAAGACTTAATTTTAGAATTTGGTTTTGGGAAGTTTGGCAAACAACAAATGTTTGGAGCAGTTAATTAAATAGGATCACAAATCATTATAAAAGAAAATCAAAATGACAAACAATTTTAAAGCACAGAGCACAAGAAATTGTCTTGATAAAACACAGAATTAGTTTCCTAGGCCAGTTTCTGAAAAGATAAGAAAAAAAAATTCTTACAATTTTCTTTTAAGAGCAGTTAAGTGCTTTCAGGAAATCTGGTTTTTCCAGCACGGGATAACAAACTCTAGCCTTACACCACAGTAGTTTTGATATTAATGCTTAATTTTTTGAAAACCTTACACTTAATTTATTTTAAATTTCCATCAATTTTTCTAATTCCTTTCATAAATTTGCCCTTTACAAACCATTATTCCAACTTACTCAGACTTTCTGTTTTTGTCCTATACTTCCTACTTCCTAAACGGCCAGTCATTTTACTCTTGGATAAAAATACACTACACCAAATGCTTTCTCACACAAAATTTTTTCTTTCCTTTTTAACCTTCCTAACCACAACTACATCTTCTTAGCCACAGCTTTTTGTATATCTCCTCTTTTCCTACATATTTGTTTCTTTTTTCAATCTATGTTAAATTGGCCTTATTTGTCTAAGAAATATATACAGAATGATTTTTCTGTTTTTGGCTGAGTACATAACTTTACCCTTAAAAAGCTCTAGGAAAGACAAATGTAATCCAGTTTGATTAGTAAAACCAAGGCAAACTTGTACGCTGATGATTCTAAAAACAATTTTTATACATTCAGGAACCTTAGGATTTAGTAAATGAGGACTTGATTTGTCAGAGGAGATTACCCAAAGCCCAGTCTGAGCCCTGGCCATTTCTGTCAATTAGACATGTATGGTTTCTCAGCCAAAAATTTGGTGTACAAAGTAG
>NW_007738483.1:1050-12003 GCF_000696425.1 Galeopterus variegatus | reverse complement strand
GTCTTATTTAAAAGAAGGAAACAAAGTTTCACTTTTTGTACCAGTGTACTGTTCATAATGTAGGTAATTTTAATAATAATTTATAAACAAATTTATCTAATCTCAGTTAGTTTTGACCACAAGATTATTATAAATTTTTACAAGCTCTTACAAACACTTTTAAATATCTTTCAACCAGATACATTTTTCTTTTAACAAAAACTACACTGTATCTTCATGTTGTTTATAAACTTTACCAAAACATGTTCTACTTTCCTCACATCCTATTTTCTTTAAATATTCTGTATATAAAATCTTATACCTAGCAGTTTTAGTTGTGTATATTAACTAAAAAATAACTCTTAGTAACCTTAAGTTCACAGTGAAAAACTTGGGAAACAAGCAATTTTGAACTGTTTTATGTTAATATTTATAGATAAAAGCCTTTTCTAATTTCTTAAAGGCTTTTTTTTTTCCTTTTTGTCTTTTTTCGTGACCGGCAACGGATCACAACCCTCAGTGTTGCGCCCATACCAGACCGGGACCGGCAACGGGATCGCAACCCTCGGTGTTGCGTCCGCACCTCGCTCAGCCAGTGAGCGGCCAGTCTGAATGTGGGATCCGAACCCTCAGCAGGAGCGCCGCCGCGCTCCCAAGCAGCGCACTGTAGCAGTGTGCCACCGGACTGGCCCCACCATTTCTAATTTCTGAAGAAACATATATTTATATGTTCAAATATATTCAGCTTTATTTTTGCATAAAAACAAAACATCAAAGTATGTAAACAGAAACACATAATAACTAATCTTTCAGTATTTTCTCAATAACATTACTTTAAGATTATAAACAACTGAAAAGAATTTTGAAACTATGATGATTTAATTCTTAAGAATTAAACCCTTTCATATTTTTCCAATTTACTTATACCAAGCTACACACTTATCAAGCAATATTAACTAAGGCTTTTGAGATATTGGACATTGGCCCCCGTTTGCTCGCTGTCCTGGGTCCCAAGTACCCAGGTGGTATTCATTGCCATGTTGCATCCAAGAAGGCCACATGGAACTCAACTTAGAGGGCAGTACTAACAAAGATAATGTCTAAAGGATATTGTCTCTCTCAATATGTCCAGGAGGCAGAGCTGAGATAAGGAGGAGACCATACTGGGTTTTGTCCTTCAGCTGATGACCAATGTGCTGTGGACACATTATGTCCTTTGGCTTCACCATGGCCATCTGTTTAGTCTCCAGAATTCAGAAGCTTTAAACCAAAGACAAGCTAACTAAAAGAAATGTGCAGTGCTTTTGGAGAAACCCATCAGCCATTTCTCTTATATCTTTTAGTTCCTAAACAAATTAAGCAAGTAGCAAACATACCATTGTAACAGAAAACACTGAACATTACCAATACCATCATAGGTCAGACTACCCCCCTGTGCATGAGAAACCATTGACCTTCTCATAAAAACAACAACTGTGGCATGGAATGTGGAACCATACACAGTGAACCATTACATAGAAACAAGAACCATACACAATAAAAATGTTTATGCTTCATTGCTTTAACTGCTCACTTTGGCTTCTGTAACCTAGCTCCCTAGCTTGCTTTTTGCACCTGAACAAACCCATGTGCCAATGGGATGTGGTTTTTGTCTTTATAAACTCCACCAGACCAAGGCTAGCTGCTGCTCTCCCACCAAAATACATAGGGGAGGCAGTTGCCAGGTTGCTAATAAAGACTCTGTTAAAATTCTTAATTAAGTGTTTGGTTCCTTTCCAGGGCGAGAACATCAAAATGCTACAAAATGTGTTGACCAAAAGGCAAATATAGACAAAAAGATTTAATTCAAATTCTGAAAACATATCTATTTTATCAATGATTTTAAAAACTAAAGTCACACAAACTCAGAAAGAATTTATGCTTATCCATTCAATGAGCCTGTGTTATTTATAAGTTAATTTGGTAACATGCAGACAATACTGAAAGAAAGTGAGTTGAGATGCTGGTTACTGTTCAAGCTTTATTAAAGAAAGAAATCTGGGGCCGGCCTGGTGGCGCACTGCTACAGTGCACCGCTTGGGAGCGCGGCGGCTCTCCCGCTGAGTGTTCAGATCCCACATACAGACCGGCCACACACTGGCTGAGCGAGGTGCGGGTGCGCTGAGTGAGGTGCGGGTGCAACACCAAGGGTTGCGATCCCGTTGCCGGTCCCGGTCCGGTACGGGCGCGACACTGAGGGTTGCGATCCGTTGCCGGTCATGAAAAAAGACAAAAAGAAAAAAAAAAAAAAAGAAAGAAAGAAATCTGCTGGGCTGTGCTCAGAGTGGCAGGTAACCCGGGGCTGCCCTGAAAATGTGGACAGCACCAGGTGTGGGGGTGGTAGAACTTATATAGTTTGCAAAGAGCTGGCTCATACCATCAAGGAGGGTCATTATGATACTGTGGATTGGGCTGGAGAACTGCATCCTTGTGGAAGCAAAAGGGGTTTCTGTTTAAATCAGGAGGCTTCTCATAAAGGGAAGGGGGAAGGGGAGGGGAGGAGGTGGGTGGCACCTTTTGTACTCAGGCTTGTCTAAAGTGGTGCTGGTTATGTTGCAGATCTATTAAATACAAACACATGTATGGACATGAACATGTAGATAAAACATACAGCTTAAATATGTATATATGCCGATATTAAAAAACAGAAAGAATGAGAAACTTATAGGTTTTGTTTAAAATGTTAATAATGAGACAGATAAAATAGAAACTCACTAGTTTAAAAGGACAGTTGGATTTAAATCCCGTTTGTGAATGTCAAAGCTTAACTGAAAGACCTCATGTTTTAGAGAATGTAAGGTAACAGGTTTACATTACAAAAACACAGAGTGCAAGTCTTTTCAGGGAATTTGGGTGAGTCAAAAGAGACAGAAAATAGATTTTGAAAAAATGGATGTCAAGATCAAATAAAATTATATAACTCCACCATAGTATTTTGAGGAAATACATAGATAAGCTTAGAAGAAAATGTAGAATTCTGTTCAAAATAATCAGTTAAATACTATATATTTGTATTTGAGATCATCTATTGTAAGAAAATAATCTAAGTGATTCATTTCCAGGAATGAATTATCTGAGGGTGTTTTGACTGATTCAGGCCCAGCCAGTAGTTTGACTTGTCCAGCCCATTCCCAGAGGATCTCTGAACAGACAGAGCTCTCCCTGAGATCATAATGTTACTAGTTCCTATTGTTTTTTTCAAAAAGATAGAGCTCTGCTTGATACAGTAATTAGTTACTAGCACCCATTGTTTTCTTCATTCCGTAGTGTTTCTCCTTTCACGGGGCTTAAGTAGGCTTTTTTCATGTGCTTGTCCTGAGTCCCTAGACAAAGGAATTCCTTGCAATGTGAAAATCAATGTTAGGCATTGTTTGGGAAGATTATGCAGCCTGTGTTACTCAGCCAATGAGAAAGTAGGAGAGGGACTTGTGTACTTGAGAATAAATTGCTTGCTACAGCCCTTTCCCATGTGCCAATCCCATTCACAGACATCCAGACCTGCAATGCCATTATTAAAGTCTCACTTTGCTGTACCTTGTGTCTCCATGTCCATCCTTTGACATCGGGTGGGTGAGGGCATTTCTCACAATTTGGGGGCTTCATCCAGGATCTCTGCAACTGCACGTCTGGAACCCGGATAGAGGGGGTGATGACTTCCACCCAATTTTGGGTTGCATGCTCTTTTTGCATGCCCCAGCTTCTCGCAGGACCACAGATACACCCTAGACTGCTATCCTGAGGATGGCAGAAGTGATGTTGGGGGGAAAAGCAGGCACCGTGGCAACCAGGCAACCTTGTGCATGAGCCAAGGTAGGAAAATGGACTTTAAGTACTACCTCGGTGGTTGGGTATTTTCAGAGGCCTAGCATATGGCTGAGACATATCCTAGATATGAAACAAGTGTGGAGTCTCAATTCATGGCTTCTTTCTCTCTTGAGGGAAGCAGCCGGAGATGAACAAAGTGGGTCCTGATGTGTACAAGAAACCTACAGTAAGTGGGAGGTTGAGTACCTCAAGGTGTCCTGACATGTGTAAGAAACCTCCAGTAAGGGGGCACTGAGTACATGAGAAAACTCAGATTTGGGGAACACTTATGTAAAACAAGATTGGGAAATAAGAATTCTAGGCGTAGGGAAAAAAGGAAGGGAAGAATTATGTTTCTGCCCGTCATTCCCTCCTGGGGAGAATGTTAAAGGACTGGGAGAGGAATATCCCAGACAAGGACCAAGGAGAGTGAGACAATGATTAAGTACTGTTGGTTTATTTGGACCAAGGAGCCAATTCATAAACCTTCAGTCTTCTGGCCGCCATTTGGCTGAGAGGAGAACTGGGTCTGTCAGGCCTTCATCCTCTATGTTAACAATAAATCACAATCCTCCCAGGCAGTAAAGGATTATGCTCTATGTTGGCTACCAGGAGCAACTCCCATGTTTCCTCTTAAAATTGGGGGAGGAAACCCCAAGAAAGAATCCCGGAAACCACTGTCCTGCCTTCGTCCTCCTTAGGCAACACGGAATGGGAGACTAGAAGGCCCTAGACAGACTGAAAGTTCAGATACTCAAGCAAAGTCCAAACCCTCGGCCGCTGTGATTCCATATCTTAGCCTAAGGAAGAAATTAGAACAATATAAGTAAGACCTTAAAAATTTCCCCCTCCCTTTGGGGGGCTCTAAAGTAACCTCCAAAATGTTTCCCCTTAGTAAAGTCCCCACGGGCCAAGGAGAGATTGGATTTGTGAATGTCCCCCTCATGAGTACCAAAGTTAGAAACTAATAAAGGAAATGAAATCATTATTTGAAGACCCTCTCGGTCTGGCAGACCAGCTTGACCAATTCTTAGGGCCCAGCTATTGCACTAGGGTTGAAATAATATCTATAATTAACATCCTTTTTACAGGGGAAGAAAGAGGAATGACTAGGAAGGCAGCTATGTTCACTTGGGAGAGACAACACCCTTCCAGACTGGGGTCCTTTCCATGGAACAAAAGTTCCCCAATTTGGATCCCAAATGGGATAATAATGATCCCAGAGATAGGGCCCAAAGGCAAGACCTCAGAGAATTAATCATCAAAGGAATTAAAGAATCCACCCCAAGGTCACAAAATGTTTCTAAGGCCTGTGATATTCAACAAGAAAAAGAGGAAACTCCCTCTGCCTTTTTGCAGAGGCTCAGAGACCAAATGAGGAAATACTTTGGGTTAGACCTGGAAGACCCAATAGGACAAGGTCTCTTGAAAATTAGTTTTGTAACTAAAAGCTGGCCTGATATTACTAAAAAGTTATAGAAATTAGATAGTTGGAACAAAAAACCAACTGAGGAACTACTGAGGGAAGCCCAAAAAGTGTTTGCGAGGAGGGAAGATGAGAAACAGAAACAAGCGAAGATCATGGTATCCACAGTAGAAAAAGTAGTTAGAAAGAATCCAGAATCTAGCCCTCCTCACTGGGGATGAACGAACCCTACATTACAGTCAAGAGACCAAATGGGCCCTCATGGAGAATAACCTTAAGCTAGCAATGGGTGCTATAAATGTGGGAAATCTGGGCATTTTAATAGAGATTGCCCCAAATGGAAAAAGAAAGAAAAGATGAAACCCTTATGAGTTTTGACAAGGATTAAGGTGGTCAAGGGTTCCCTTTGGTAAGGTTCTATCAGGAACACTTGATAAACTTAAGGGTGGAACCTGACAGAAAATGAGCCAAAATGCCGAGTACCTTTCAGGCTTTATTAAAAGAGGAAAAACCTGCTGGGCTGCACTCAAAATGGTGAGACAGGCAGCTAGGAGGAGTACATATGCTTATATGGCTTGGTGGGCATGAAAAACGTGGGTGGGGAGGGGGAAGGAGTGCTGGTGTGTGGGATCAGGTCGACTGTTGGTGCAGTTGTGGTGGGTAGGGGTGATGTAGTCAAGATGGGAGGTACCTCTAGGCTAGAGGAGAAGGGTCCTTTGTTTGGGAAACCATGAGGTAGAGGTTTTTCTGTTTTGAAGACACAAGAGGTAGGGTAAAAGACTGGTGGCCATTTCTACTCAATATGGCACCAGTCACTTCCATGATGATGTCAGTCATATCCAAGGTGATGTGACCACATCCAAGATGCCCCCTTTCGCATCTGTGATGATGTCAGTGACACCACCACATCCAAGATGGCACCAGACATGTCCAAGATCTATCAGAACCTAAGGAAGAAGAGGCAAATTTTGACACAGGAAAAACCAAAGATCAATTTCTTAAAAACTATATCCTGGCCATATCCTCTACTTTGCCTTCCCTCAGCTTAAAAGGGCTTCTTGTTTATTCCCTGTCTCTTGAATTCACATTCCCTCATTTCCGTCCTGGCGACCTGGTATTGACCAAGACCTGAGAGGAGCACAAACTTCAGCCAAGCTGGGAAGGTCCCTACCAGGTGCTGCTCACTACTGAGACCTCTGTGCAAACTGCTGAAAAAGGGTAGACTCACTATACCAGAATCGAGGGACTAGAGACCTCACACACACAACACAAGAAACCTAATGATCAGTGAGAAATACGTGGGCCCATGGGAGAGTCTTTAAGGGTAACTTTAAGAAAGGTCCCTTAAATTATGGGTTGGGTCCAAACATGATGGATTTTAACATGGGTAAGCTTGGGGCAATCTTTCCAAGTGATTCATATAGGAGATTACTACCTGAGGCAACTGCCTAAATTAATTATCAACATAACAAAGACCTCAATGTGATGCATGTCACATCCTCTCAATTTGATGCATGTCACATCCTCTCCTGTGGTAATTTAGAAAATCAGAGACAGACTCTGGAGATTGAAACAGGATATGGGGATATAAATGCCTGAGTAGAATGGGTTAAATTTTCTGTGCATGTATTGAGGAAGAGCGATTGCTACACATGGGCTGTAGGATGGACACACTTCCTCTTTGTTGGGATACAGATCCAACAGGAATGTGCTGTATGATGGGTCTATACCAAGGCAAGGATGCACGGGGGAAATGAACCTTGCAGAATCCTGTCATTGCTTTTCCCTGCACTGTGAAGGTCAGATCCAAAGGTCATCCCTTCCTTCTCTGTAGGAGTGGTAAATCACTCCTCTGGCCTCTCCAGGCAGGGAGGAAATATTCAATAAACCCATAGGAGATCTATCAATTTGTACCCACATTCTAAATGTCTTTGGTGAGTCAAATTACAACTATTCTAACCTCCACATCCCCCAAGAGGATGTTTGATCATACTGTGGAAGGAAAAACCTGCATGGTCTATTGCCACCCAAATGGACTGTAACTTCTGCTTTAGTCCAACTGGCAATTCCATTCACCTTGGCATTTCATCTCACAGCTGAAAATTATAGTGTTCATCCTTGAAAGCAGAGAGCGTTAGAGGGTTCATTTGACTCAAATATATGCATAAATTTAATAGGAGTCCCAAGGGGGAGTTTATGTCATGCTAGGAGGAAAATGCTCCACCTTTATTCCAAATAATACTGCCCTGGATGGGACCATCACTAAAGCATTACAAAGGCTCACAGAATTGGAAATGAATTGGCTAAAAATGCAGGCATTAATGATCCATTTACTGATTGGTTAGAAGGCTGGTTTGGGAAATGGATGGGGTTTGTAGCCTCAGTCCTAAATTCCCTTATAATCGTAGCTAGAATTTTAACAGCAATCCGGTGCTGCATTACTCCATGTGTCAGAGGCCTGACACAAAGTTTTATAGAAGCCACAGTTAATAAACAAATGCCCATGACCTATGTCCCAATATCCCCACATTGATGGCAGCTTACCCAGACTATGATGAGGAAACCAAACAAATGCTAAGACAATTTGAAGAGAGCCAAAAATACAATGAAAATGGAATCAGTAGTTTTTAGAAAAGTAGAGGAGGGAATTTGTAAGAAAATAGTCTAAGTGATTCACTTTCAGAAATGACTTATCTGATGGTGTTTTACTGAGGTGGTAATTAGTTACTAGCCCCTTTTGTTTTCTTCATTCCCTGGTATTTCTCCCCTCCCAGGGCTTTAGTGGGCCTTTTTCATGGGCTTGCTCTGAGCCCCCAGACAAAGTAATTGCATGCAAGGTGGTAAGAAATCTTAGACGTCATTTGGGAAGATCGTGCATCATGTAGTATAGTCAGCCTATGAGGAAGTGGGGGGAGAGATTTGCATACGAGTGAATGAATTGCTTGCTACAGCCCTTTTCCATGTGCCTGTCCCATTCACAGACACCTGGAATTGCAAGGACATTATTAAAGTCTCGCTTCACTGTACGTCATGTCTCTGTGTCCATCCTTTGTCATTGGATAGGTGAGGGCATTTCTCACATCTAGTTAGACATATTGCTTTTAATATGGTCTTTGTTCCTCAAATGGGTTACTGAGCTAATGGTTGAGCCAATGAACATGCAGAGCCAAAGCCATTCGACTTTGGGAGCTTCAAGAGGAAGGCAGCAGACAAAAAAGGAAGTCCATTCGGCATGCCATGGCTGCATTTTTCATGGGGCCTCAGAGTCTTTGACAAACAAGAAATGCACATAGATTTAAGAAAAAGGAAATATACTCAAACAAAACCAGAGCTGCAAAGAAACTGAGGATGTAGAGCCAGTTAGTAGGCAAAAAGAAAAAATAGACTCTTTCTGGTGGGCAAAGAATCAGACAATATGAATATTCACACGAAATGTACAGCAGAGTTTCTATACCACAGACTAGTCACACAAATCATTTTCATTCTACTAATCAAAATTCTGGAAAAGGAGATAAACATTAAATGATTTCCCCCCCTCTGCTCAGCCAGATCTAGAGTTTAAGACTGGGAGTCTGACAGGTAAGAAAGGCTTACCATTTTGTTCACTTTCAAGTTATGGTCTCTCTTGGCTATGGATTCCAGAAGAGCAAGGTGGCTTGGGTATCCTGTTTACAGCACCATAACTGTAGGGGCCAAGGGAAGACATCCCCTCCAACACCTTGGAGGTTCTCCAAAAAAGTCAACTGATAAACACAGCATAATTTTATGTGACATGGGAGCTGTCAGAGTAAAGACTCAGAGATATATGGAAAATTGTCCATATTTATGCTTAGGTTCTATGAAGTAGGCAGAGCTATGTAGTAATGATCTAATTCTAATACACTGAGGGGAGAAGCCCAGCAAGACCTGTCTGTTCAGATTCCTCTTGGCCTGTCTGTGTAGCATTCATTCCTCCAAGGTGTAGGGCAGGAGTCTTTCTGGAATGGGGGTATCTTATGACCTAAAATCAGAGAAGGTAGGTCAGAGAAATTCTTTACAGCTTGCTCTAAGACAGAAATGTGAGTGTTGGGATTGGATTCGAGTATATCTAATGACCCACCTTGAGGAAAAAGGATTCTAGTTACTATGTCTTGCCTCAGGGGAAAGTGAAGCTAAGAGACAGGAGGGCAGGCGAAGGTCAGAGGGAAATTTTGATTTCGATGTCTTTAATTTGGGGTATCACTTTTTGGGTCCCAACACAATGGTGCAAAGAAATACCAACTTCTTTTGCTTTAGGTCATCCAATTTGAAGTCTTTCCAGTTACCTAAAATACATCCCAGGGTGGTTACTTTTGGGATTCTGGGGGCATTTCCCATCTTTTCTCTGGTGACATAATTGTTGTCTTATAATCAGGAGGGCCTGTGGCAGGATGGAGTCTGTGTGACTGGGGATCAATATAGTTGTAAGACCTCTTTTTTTTTTTTTTAAAGATGACCGGTAAGGGGATCTCAACCCTTGGCTTGGTGTTGTCAGCACCACGCTCAGCTAGTGAGCTTACCGGCCATCCCTATATAGGATCCGAACCCGTGGCCTTGGTGTTACCAGCAACGCACTCTACCGAGTGAGCCACAGGCCGGCCCTAGCTGTAAGACCTCTTTTTGTCTCTGTTAGAATGGGCATAGAGGAGGAACAGAGTTTTTGTTGTGCAAATAAAAGAAAGCCTGGGCATAAGGGATTTCAGATCATTTTCCATTGTGATTGCAAAAGTTGTCTAAGCCTCTCAAAATTTGGTAACCAAAAGTGTCATTTTCTGTCCTTTGGCTATTACTAACCAATTTGTATCATGTGGAGGATGTTGACATTAATGAGATAGAAATAAAACACATGTATTTCACAGGACCTAAGCCTGTAGTTTAGAAAGACCAAATTCCATAGTTTAACATATAATGTAGAAAGGCCAAAGCCTGTAGTTTAGAAGGACCAAAATCTTTAGTTTAGGAGGCCGGAGCCTCTAGCTTAGGAGGTCAAAGACCACAAAGTCTTTAGGAGGCCAGAGCCTCTAGCTAGGGAGGTCAAAGCCCGACCCTTTAGGAAAACATGTAGAATTGCTAAGATTAACAAAGATTTGACAACTTTCACAGGACTGAAGCCTTTGATGTAGATAAGACACTACAGCAAAAAGTGACTGCTCTGGGGGCAGTTGTCCTTGGTTCAGCTAAACCTAATGCTGGGAAAGTACGCAAGCTAAAATCTTCAAGGACATGCTGCTAGTTAGTGCTTGAGGGATGTGCCACATTTTGCCCTAAACTGTTTCTTTGAGTTTCTTGGGGTGTTAGGCACTTTGGTGATTATCACATTGCTTCCTTTTGTATATCACATAGCTTAGTTTTATGACTCATTTGATGGTAAATTGCTTGAACTATTTTAAACTATATCTGCTTTAATGATGATTGTCATATAGCCAGTTTGTTTATGTTTTCTTTTTTCTTTTTTTCGTTAAATTTTTATTTTGTCAATATACAATGTATATGATTATTATGGCCCATCTCCGACAACTCCCTCCCTCCTCCCTCTCTCCCTTCCCCCCCAAGAATGTCCTTTCCGTTTGCTTATTGTAACAACTTCAAAAAAGTATAGTTGTTATATCTTCTTCCCCCCCCTTGGTTTTTTTTTGTGTGTGTGTATGTGGGTGAATTAATTTGTTTATTTTTTAGCCCCCACCAAT
>NW_007738483.1:0-238 GCF_000696425.1 Galeopterus variegatus | reverse complement strand
TGTTGAGCATTTTTTCATATGACTGTTGCCCATTTGTATATCTTCCTTAGAGAATTGCCTATGTAGCTCTTTTGCCCATTTTTTTTTATTGGGTTGCTTGTTTTTTTCTTGTAAAGTTGTTTAAGTTCCTTGTATAACCTGGATATTAATCCTTTGTCAGATGTATAATCTGCAAACAGTTTCTCCCACTCTGTTGGTTGTCTTTTAGCTCTGTTAATTGTTTCTTTTGCTGTGCAGA
>NW_007738482.1:39814-43709 GCF_000696425.1 Galeopterus variegatus | reverse complement strand
GATGATTCAGACGTAACCTCCCACATTGCCCTTCTCCATAGATGTTTTCCCATGAACAGTGGTAGAGGGATTGCCCAGCAACCTGAGAAAGGGCACAGACAGGGCTGAATGAAATGGTTTTGCAGGACCAGGGAGTCTTACAAGATCGACATCTAAGGGGGAGGGTGAAGCACAGGTGAGAGGAAGGAGACTGATACTGTGGAAATGACAAGGGCACATGAGGAAGGTTTGCGGGGAGAGGAGGAGGGACCCATCTGAGACTTGAGGAAAGATGGGGAGGGTGGTAAAAGGACTCTGAGAAAACCTGAGGTGAAGGTGTGAGACACCTGCTCTCTGATGGCTTCTGTCTTCTGTTAGAGTTAGAGGAGGGCGTTTTCTAAGGAAAACAGGGAACGGAATTGGTGCCCAGAGAAACACAAGATGGCCTGGGGTGGGCATCTAATAGAACCAATTAAAAAGAAAATGCCAACTAGCCCTGAGGGAGGAGCCAAAGACAACAGAAGGAATCTGCCATGAGGGTGCAGTTGATGCCCGAGGCCTGCACTGACAAGGACAACCAAAGAGGCACAGGAGAGATGGGCTGGGAAGGTCAAAGAAAAAGAAAGTGGGATATGGGTGGGTGGGAGGGAGACCGGGGGTGTAGAGCCTACCACCATCTTGCTGTGTGATTTTGGGCAAGTCATGTAACCCTCTGGCCTGAGTCTCTTCACCCTTCAAACAGGAACACAGCTTTAAAGGTCGCCCATGAGGATCCGATGAAAAAGTGCATTAAAAAGTCAAAAAACTGGTCTATAGATGCAAAGTTAATGATTGCCATTTTTGCTATTAATACTCCAAGAAATCAGGTATGATCTCCTAATAGTTTTGGCCGTGTTAAACAGGGATACTGTGCCATTCTAGGGCAATGAGGAAACATGTGGCTGTCATGCCATATGACCCGTTATTATAGGTGACAATAGAATCAATTCGACACTCAGTCTTCCTGAGGTGGGGTTATATTGTACTAGACTTTAAGGGCATTTATCAGGAGTTGAACAGACCCTTCTTATAANGGGAGCAGACCCTGGGCCTTTGCAAGACAAGATAGGTTGCAGGTGCTGGACGCCCAGGCTTACCTCCCTCCTGCCCTCGTTTCTAGCTTGCTCATCCAATCCCCTGACGTGGAAGGAATGTCCCAGAGTAGAGCTCTCTGGAAGGGCAGGGACTCCCATCAGGGCAACGGAGTGCTCAGCACATTGAGCAGTGTTTGATAGATGTGGATGGACTGAGTGATGTCAGGAATCCAGAGTTTACAGTAGCTGAATGGCGAGGTCAAAACCAGAGGTGACTCTATAAGCCCGGACCAGGTTGGAAGAATTCACAGTGAAAAATGCCACTTTGTTGTGATGGCCTTGCTGAGGTTTGGGCTTCAGAAACCTTTATTGACACGCTTTCTCTAATGCCCTGAGCGCTGACCTCCTCTTTGTCGCCCCCTGTGAATCCAGCTGCTCCGAGATGAACTCGCCCTCATCCGTGCACTGCTTTCTCCCCTGGGAGCTTGTTTGCCTCAAACCCTCTGGCCTTGCTTTCCCTCCTGGCCTAACAAAAGAAGGAGGAAAACTCATGGCAGCAAATGTGCAGCAGCGCATTTACTCTATCGGAGAAATGTGGTTTTGACACCTTGGGCCCAAGTCACCCCATCCAACTCCATTCTCTCCATCGCTCTTCCTTAAGCAATGCCTAAGCCATGGCTGCCCTGTGACTCTGCACATGTGGCCTAAAAACTCTCAGGGTCCTGACCTTTGTGACCAGATTGGGGGTGCCCTCTCAGGAACACTAGGCCAGAGGGTAGGTGGTGTCACTGATGAACATGGCACACCTTCTAGGAACTTGTATTAGTATATTCCTCTTGCCACCTCCCCCCATGTCCCCATTCATTTTCTACTCTTCTCTGTCATTCTCTGTGCCATTGGAGGCTGTCCCCTACAGAGGCCATCACCCAGTTCCCAGTGGATTTGAACCATGGGAAGCATCTTTGGCACACCAAAGGCATGTCCCCATTCATTTTCTACTCTTCTCTGTCATTCTCTGTGCCATTGGAGGCTGTCCCCTAGAGAGGCCATCACCCAGTTCCCAGTGGATTTGAACCATGGGAAGCATCTTTCGCACACCAAAGGTGGGAGGAAAGAGAGGTTGGACTATTTCCTCCCCTGCTCCCTATGTGCCCATGGTCACATGTTGGCAACGGCTTCAGCCCTCTACAACTACAACCCTGTAGGAAGCAGTCCCCGTACTGCACTGGGCTCCGAGTAAGCCATTGCTCCCCTATCTCTGCAGGCCTGAAGGTGGTGGCAATGGTTTCTTTACAGTCCTAGTCTTTTGTTGCCTTGATATTCTTGGTGACTGCTTTACCCTGCTCATACTAATGTAAATAGTCTCCTGACTAAATTATCCTCAAAATCCCAGCTGCATGTACCTTCTCTTTACTGCCAGGATCCTGACTGAGACAGTGCAAGACATGTCGTGGTGGGAGCTTAAAGAAATCTAAGTAAGTATTTCAAATACTGCCTTCATGGTTGCCTGAGAACAGACTCTGAGAAAGAGAGTTTTACTGGGGGGTGCTCTCAGGAAGTACTACCCTGGAAGGTAATAAGGAAGGCAAGATTGGGGAGAAAGAAAAAGTGACATGTGTGTGGTGGCAACTGAACTCTTAGTCAGTGCCATGGGGAGTTGTAGAGCTGGGAGGGCCCTTTAAGTTGTCCCAAACTAAGGCAAGGGGGATGGGCATTTGTAGCACAGGCTGACCCTTGGTAGGGGATACAGCCTTGGGCACCACAGTTTCCTGCAGCTTGCTGAGTGCAATGCCCAGGGAGGGACAGAGCTGTGAGCCCTCAGCTGCTAATATGCCCAGTGGCTAGGGGAGAGGTGCAAAGGTCCTGAAAAGGAGCTCTGGGTGGAGCACAACATCTGTGACAGTCCACCCCTTGTGCCACTCAGGTGCACTTGCTTCTTACAGCAAGTTTATCCCATCTGGTCTTGTTTCCTGGGGAAACTTAGAAGAGAAAGTTTATGGGACAAAGTGGGACAAGTGGAATCCAGGCTCATGTTTCCAACTGATGTTCATCATCTCTCTCCTCCATTATCCATTGTAGTTTCTCTTCACCCTAGTCTAGCATGTCTGCTGATATAGGAGGTTTACCTGGTGATGTCCCAGATCCTCATCCCCAAGGCATTTGAGTCTTTGGTCATCAAGCCCTTCTCAGGCTGTGGATACTGCTCTTGTCCATCTACTGTCAAAGTTGGGCTGACGAGGATTAAGAGATACTCCAGTGGACCACCTGAGTGCCATATGCGTTCTTCCCTGCCTCCACTGTGCAACAGCACCCCTACCTTCTCTTGATGGTTAGGGGCAATTATTCATTTCAGGATCATGAATCCTTCCTTCCCTGATGGTCCCTTGGCACTTGGAGCCCTGAGTGACCAGGTTGCAGCTATCGTTTAAGACTCAATGGAACACTTACTGTGTTCTCTGGCAGAAGCATCCTCCTCTAGGAACAAGCACCACAAAGCTCACAGAGCCCAAAGTTACAGGGATAAGAAGCACGAATTCCCCAAGTGGGTCACTGGGAGTGATGGTAAGCAGAGCCACTCCTGCTTTCACCTCTTAGTTCCTGGATTCATGTGTGGTACCTACATAGAACCATACAACTTCTGCTGATTTAGGATATACAAGTATACCCCTCCCGGGGATGGCACAGCACACCACTCTTGTAGGACATCATCTCCAAGCTGATGCCTCAGCTTCATCTCCAAGAGGCCATCCTATTGCTCTATCAGAGCAGTGGCCTTGGGTGGCGCAGTGTCTGACAGCATTGCAGGACTCCATGGGCATGCACCCGTGGCTGCACTTCCTTTG
>NW_007738482.1:37783-38987 GCF_000696425.1 Galeopterus variegatus | reverse complement strand
CGCAGTGTCTGACAGCATTGCAGGACTCCATGGGCATGCACCCGTGGCTGCACTTCCTTTGCTGTGAAGTGGGTCTTCTGGTCAGAGGCAGTGTAACATGGAGCCTTAGATGTGTGGGCCAGGCCTTTAGGTAGTGGTGCTGGTCAAGGCCCTGTGGGCAGGAATTGTGTCCATCCCTGTCAAGATGAGTCCCTCCCTGCCCCATCCAGGGGGAAAGAGGTCCAAGGTGGGGACTTGCCACCAAGTGGCTGGTTGGTCTCAAGAGTTGATGCAGTATCAGGAATGTGGCTTTGGACTCTATTGCTAGCCTGCAGGACATTCAACAGTGGCAGTAGTTAGGTCAGCCTTGCTGAGTGGGGCCCATGCAGTTGGGCCCACACCTATTGCATCCCTGCCACTGTGGTTACTCCGTCCATGAGCCTGTTCTGCACTGGGGAAGGTGATGACACAGACTGGCCATTGTCTACTGGCAGTGTAATTCTGTGTCCTGTGCTGTTTAAGGTGTCTTCCACGGTGTATGCTCTCTGATGGATGTTAACAGGTGGCACGAAAATCTTCATACCTTGGGCTCACTCCCATAAGTCTGTCCACATTCTCCTTCCCCAGACCTACTCATCCCTCTTCTTATCTGCCAGGCTGCTCATCACTGCCCACAGTGCAGATTTTTTCACTTTGGGTCATCTCTTTTTCCGCACAAAGTGGATGATTATGTGCGCAGCCTGTAGCTCTGCCCATTGGGAGGACGTCCTGAGCCGCTGTCAGCAGGGCATCCTGCAGGGCAGTAGCTGTCCTGAACTGAGTTTGCCTCTTTTCCCTCCTCCATCAGCTGGTCACGAGGAATGCCCTGCTGGGACCGTAAGTGTGAGGGAGAGGACCAGTGCAATGCTGGATTTCATCAGGGGCAATGCTGGATTTCATCGGGGGATGCTCACACAATGCAGTTCACTTGTGCCCTCTGCCCTGCTGAACCCAGTCCCGACGTACTGTTCCTATGTTGTGCTGTTACTGAGCTAGCCCAACCTTATTATGACTTGGTGAGTCTGACAGACCCAGCTCATGAGGGGCGGGCCCAACCACATGTCACTTGATGCCCATGGTCAGATTCTCCATCACTAGCAGAGTCTGGTGGCCTGCTAGGAGCTGCCTTTCCAATGGTGTATGAGTGCTCTCTGAGAATGATGTGGCCTGGCTCCAGAACCTTCGG
>NW_007738482.1:35825-36971 GCF_000696425.1 Galeopterus variegatus | reverse complement strand
CCTTTCCAATGGTGTATGAGTGCTCTCTGAGAATGATGTGGCCTGGCTCCAGAACCTTCGGGATTTGTGCTATGATTCTGCCTTCAAGGGTTGCCTTAAGTTCCACACAATTTTTTCCCACCTCGGATACTTAGTTTCATAGGGTCTCCTGGGTTGCATGGCCTAAGGGGTATGGCTGCTTATATTACAACCTGAACATGCTGCAGAGCCTGGGTCCCACTCAAAACCAGCAGCCTTCCTTGACACGTGGAAAAAGGGTTAGGGTAGTAGTCCCACATGTAGAACATGCTGTTTTGGTACCTGAAAAGTTTTGCCAGCATGATGCTTCTTTCTTGGAGGTGGGAAATGTGAGATGGAATAATTTGTCCTTTACTGTGGAAGGGATTTCCTGGCATTACCTTGACCACTGGACCCTGAAAAACTTCACTGATGTGCTAGGTCCCCGAATCTTTGTGCCAGGGTCTCTGATATGCTTTCCCCTCTTTGCTCATTCAGGCCAGTGTGATGTTCCAGGCTCCCTCAGACTATATTATGACAGAGGGCAGGAGAAGGAACACAGCCTACGACAAGACCATGGATGTATTCCATTCTACATTCCATGTGAATGTGAACTACTTTTGATTTTCCTTCTGATAGGGATGGGAAAGAAGACATCTGCCAGATCAACAGCTACATGTCATGTGCCAGAGGTCATATTAATCTGCTGTAGCAAAGATACTACATCTAGCAACTGTAATGGGAACTCCTACTTGGTTGGGTTTGTGACAGTTCATTGTTATCTACCATGACCCATCTGGCTTTTGTGGGGCCAGACTGGGAAATCAGATGGAGATAAGATAGAGAGCTGTAGCCCCTGCATTCTTGAAGGGTCTGAGGGTGGCCCTGGTCACTATGCCTCCTGAAGGGTGATATTCTTTTTCTATCTTACCCTGACTGGGGTGGAGGGTGCAGCAGGCAGCTTCAGAGGCTTTGACTTGGCCTTTCTCACCGCTGTACCAGCTCTTATGGCACAGACCAAGGAACTGGTGTGGGGGAGTCTGACAGCTGCCAAGTATGTCCATTCCAGCAATGCATTAAGAGGTGGGAAATGACTACTAGGTGTGTCTGTGGCCAAGACTCCATTTATTATCTGCCCTCATATTTTCT
>NW_007738482.1:0-35372 GCF_000696425.1 Galeopterus variegatus | reverse complement strand
TCTAACAGGTGACCATAGAGGCACTAAGCTTCTCTACGATGCTGGTGCCCCTCACCAGTGCACTCCTGTCACTCTGGCAAACAGAGTTTCCTCCAGGCCTTCCTGCAAAACATTGTTGGTCGATGGGTTGTGCGACCTAATGTAGTATATCTGTTCTAGCATACTGTTATGGGGTGAGTCGTGTCCCTTTCCAAAAGACATGTTAAAGTCCTAACCTCCATGACCTATAAATGTGACCTTATTTGAAACTAGGGTCTCTGAAGATGATTATGTTAAGATAAAGTCATTAGGGTGAGCCCTAATGCAGTATGACTTGTTTCCTTATTAAAAGGAGAAATTGGGGCACAGAGAGAGACGCATGTAAAGGGGAGATGATGTGAAGACACAGGGAGAAGGCCATGTGCAGATTGGAGTGATGCGGCCATGAGTCAAGGAGCCACCAGGAGCCAGGACAGGGGCCTGGAGCAGATTCTCCCCTACAGCCTTCAGCGGGAACATGGCCCTGCTGACACCTGGATTTCAAACGTGGGCCTCCGGAGCTGTGAGACAATACGTTTCTGTAGTTCTAAGCTGCCAATATGGCAGACCAGGAAACTAAGGCACACACTTTTTTGAACCTCTTGATCCTTTCCTCTACCATCTGCCATGGAAATTCTAGCATTTCTCTCTCACTGAGTACAGGCCATTGCTTTTTCTCAGCTTCAGAAACCATCCTCTCAGCATGTTAGCACTGTCTGCTGGGTCCTTGCTGGAGTGTGAAATCCTGTATAATGAATGGGAGATTATCCCCCATCAATAAACTCTCCCTCGTGTAACATTGTGTTCCACCACCTGCCCCTATCCCAGCCATCACTCTCAGAGTACAGCACTGTCCCTGCTCCTGGTGGTATTTATTAGTTAGGTAGGTTCGCTTCTTCCTTAGAAGGTCCAGTGTATCCTCAGACTGTATTAGGATGTGTGCCCCATGATTGGTATGGCTGCCATGGGGGTGGGGGTGGGGTGCGGGTAGATCCCAAGGAAGACAAGCATTATGTTGTAAGGCACTTGTCTCATTTGAAGCCTGAGCCTGACTTTTAAGCAAGAGGCAGGGTGGGGATGGGGCGATGGGTACCACTATCTCCTGTATATTCTAAACTGGGGTGGGCCACTTTCTATAGGTCCTGCAGGTTCAGCAGAATCTGGGAGTGTAAGGTTCTCAGTGGCATTTACCCAGATAACCCTGTTTCAAGTCTCAGGGTCCCCCCCTTCGGTATTGGGGTCCTGACCTGGGTGCAGGAGTCCTGCAGGGCTGAGCATTCAGCCTTCTCTGAAGCTCTACTACTCTCATGATTCATTCGGCACCTGCTCCTCTGTTTTGTCTGCTTCTGGCTACAGGAGCTTGTGGGTTCCTTAATGCCACCAAGAAGGCCCTCTACTTTTCACATTTTGCTTGGGATTGGAGATTAATGACCCTGAGCCTGCCATTATCTCTCTTCAGTAGGCCAATGGCACCAGCCACCTGACTCTGTAGTCTTTGCAGTAACTTACTCATCGCTCTCAAGCGTCAGATATTACTGTAGCTTCCTTGTCCCCTTCCATGGGGTTGCTTACCAGTTCACTCCTGATGCATGTTTTAGCAATTACACTGCTACAGCATGACCCAGCAGTCACGGGGTTCTTGGTGCCAGCCAGCCAGCAATGTACCCAGCTCCAAACCCCCATGTTAGCATCTGATCCTGAGGATTATAGCTGCTACACCGCCTTAGGGTGGGGTTCCAGACCCTGAGGCAGAGGCTGATTGGGGGGTGCTGCTGGGAGAAGTGAGGGAGGCAGGATTGGGCAGAGGGAGAGGTTGGCTGCGACGTGGTGGCAGTGAGGGAAGGTCTCACTGATCCCATGGAAATGGCCCTTCAGACTTGTGTCAAGTTGGGGCAACAGGGCGACTTTTATATTTCCATATCAGCCAGTCATTAGCCAAACCACCCACCCCAGGAGGGGGCACAACCTTGGGCATGGCAGCTCCTTGCATCCTGGGGTGATGCCCAGTGAAAGGCACAACTGTGAGCTGCCAGTAGCTGACGTTCCTAAGGGCGGATATGTCAGTCCTGTGAAGAGCTGCAGGGCGAAGCGCCCAAGTGTCCACTACATGCACCAAGTGTCCAGTACACACACCACTTCATGTTAAAACAAATGTGGCTATATCATGAGGCACAATCCAACATTTGCAGGAAATTCAAAGATAAAACATGAGAATTCACAGACATGTCCCCCTTATCGTAGCCTCTGCAGAAGCCTGCAGACCCTGCTGAACAGGTCTGCCCTTCCCTGCTGCAGACATGAGGCATGATTTGGTGAAATGCATGAGGGGCACTTTGGTGAAATGCATGAGGGGTATTGCCCTAAGGAAACCTGCTCCCCAGAAGGACTCAGAGACACCCACAGACACATCTAAGCCAATGAGAGCCCTTGGGACTCCTCTCTGTGGAGAGATTGCAGCTTATGGCTCATTTCTCAGTATGGAAAGAAAAACAGTGCTCTCTGACAAAGGGATTCCAAGCATCATTAAATAGGTTGTGAGGGTTGCAGGGGATACAGGGGGTTGCATGCCCTCCCAGTGCTTCTGAGATCACACCACCTGCACCACCCAAGCAGAAAGCTGGTCTAGCAGACAAGGATTGAAAGAGGCCTGGGCTACATTCAGGGTTTTAAGCTCTGGTATATTAAAAAACGAAGTCATGCCAAAACAGGGCTACAAAAACTATTTACATTCAATAAACTATTCTCTTCAATACACACACCTACATACACAAATACAGTGACTCTGTTTACTACCATATCTGAAAATATTGTGAAAAGCTAAATTTGAGTGTGTGTGAGAATACAGGGTCTGGGTCAAGCTAAGTCCTGACCATATTTACAGAAGACAAAGTTCTGGTCACTGGCTTCTGCCTCAGAATGGGACACCACCATTTCTAGAGTTGCTTTCTGCCTGTTGTACATATATGTCCTACTCTTCCTCCCCCCATACTCCAACAAATGAATGCGTAGCCTTGCACATGGATATCAGGGAGCGCTGAATGCAAGCCCCGTGCCCTAATAGAAACAAAAGCCACAGGGCCGTTTGGTGCAGCCTTGATCTCACTGTCGCTGATATCTTCTAAATGTATTTGCTATTTGCTCCGATGTCCCTACAAACCCCTGCTGTTCTCAATTGTCCATTGCCTATTAGGAATGGTTCCAGCCAAGGTATTTTCCCCTCTTTATTTGCTCCTTTTTTTCCCTGAGAACTTTACTATGCATGAGTAACCGGCCTGTGATGCTGCTTTTGTTTGACATTTTGCATTCGTTAAAAACCAGTCATCTGCATGTTTTATAAACCCGTAGGGGTCTCTCTCCCCTTGATCAATGCTGGAAGTACTCATTAACATCTGGGAAAGTTACGGCCCCAGACAGGGGGGGTATGCGACCTACGGAGTGTGGTTTTAGGGAATTTATCTTTTGAAAAAACACCAAAGCACTTTATATTCATTGCCAGGGTTGTTCGCTAATAGAAACGAGCCTGCCTGCCTTTAGTACCTCAGTGCATTCCCTTTCCCCAGCCTGGAATACGTTTTCCCTGCCGCTCTGCTTGTCTTAGGCTGTTTCTTCTCTGGGCTGACCCTTCCTGGTCAGCTCAGCCGACACAGATTTCTCCTTTCTCTGAAAACCACCAGCCGACCTTCACTGGGCATCTTCTATGTACCAAGTACAGTACAAGGCACTGCTAGGATTTAATATAAATAAGTAAAGTCCTCTGCTGTCAGGTGCTGATGAGGAAAGCACACACACAGATTCTTAGGGCAGAGTGTGGCAAGAATTTGGAGGACATGGTGCAGAAAGATCAGAGGCAGGAGAGGATCAAGGGCCCACCTCTGCCCTCATCGATAGGGTTTCAAAGAGGAATTGGTCCCACATGTCATGAAAGGACTTGTGGTCATTTGGAAGGAGCTAGAATTCTGCCCCCATAGCCAACATTTCTCAAATGTGTTCCATGTGGACCAGCCACACCAGAATCACACGAGATGGTTGTTAAAGTGAAGTTTCCTGAGACCCATCCAGACTGCTGATTCATAGGGTGTGCATTTTCTCTAGTGCAATGGGCAATTTTAATGCACTCTGAAGTTTCAGAAATGCTGCTGTGGCAGATGAGAGCTGTTGAAGGGTTTGATGTGACTTTTCATTGATATGTGTTTATTGTTAATATGTAATACATGCACGTGAAGTCTCTTTCATCTCCAGTCCACGGTCCATCAATCCCCCATCCTCCTCCTACCCCAGAAGCAGCTACAACTACTAGTATCTCAGGTGTCTTTCCAAGTATGCCTGATATTCAGTCATTTGCCTACTTGGTTTCGGGTTCATTCCCTGCCTCTCTCTGCTTTTCCCCTCCTACCCCAGAAGCAGCTACAACTACTAGTATCTCAGGTGTCTTTCCAAGTATGCCTGATGTTCAGTCATTTGCCTACTTGGTTTCGGGTTCATTCCCTGCCTCTCTCTGCTTTTCCAAGGCTCCCTTCGCCACTGCCTTTCTGTTAAGTTTGGTGGACAGGAGGCACTGGAAAGTGATGGGAGGGCAGGAGGTGTGGAGACATCAGGGAATCAGGTGACCCTCTCCCTCCCCACCTTTGAGCAGCAGCCCTGGCACTCTGGCTCTGTGGTCCCAGCTTCTTCTGGGAAGGCTGTTGTTCCAGCTGCAAACAGGTGGCCCTGGCTCCTGAGCTCTGATCATTTCATCTCTCCCTCTGCTCCTCCAGCCCTGCTGCTCTTGATCTCAGGATCCTCTCATTGTCCCTGCTTGCTCTTTCATCTCATTCAACACATTCAACATGAGTTTCTCATATTAAACTGCCTCTATTCAGTTGTCTGGTTTGAGGGGTTTTCCCAACTGGATTCTGTCTTTGCTCTTTCTTTTCACTTAAACATATATCCGGTGGATAAGCACTAAGCTGTTTTCAACCAATGCTTCCTCTGAGAACTACTAGAAAAGCCAAACAAAATATTTTTTGAAAAATAATGAAAAACAAAAACAAACAAAAAATATCTTTGAAGGTATCGAGTGCTTTCAGGGCCCTGAGGAATTCCAAGGCCAAGATTAGGAGAAGTGGGAAGACCAGAGAGATAAGCCCAGTAGGTAAAGCCAGTTTCTCCCTCAAGGCTTACAAAATCAATGACTAAGGGGCCAAGAAGCTGAGCAGAGCTCTCAACAGACTCACAGGGCTATCAAGTAAAAATGGAGTTCAGAGCCTATCAAGGAGGAGAGGCCCTGGTATATATTTAGGCTTTGGGGTCAAGACCCCAAAGAGCTAGTGAAATGACAAGTAGACCAGTTCTCACAGAGACCGAAGTCCAACTGTGAGTTGTCACACTTCTTGATTGGACTAAAGTGATTTGGATTCTTGGTGTTTCTTGCCTAGCTGCCTTGCCAAAGCAGAAGTAAATCCTCTCTGAAAGAAGATGTTATCTAAAGGATCAAATTAAACAAGTCCAACTCTCATCAAACATAACCAGCAATATAAGATGACAAGATATGACTGAAAAACCAAGATAAAAAACAGACACTGGAAATAGACCCAGGAAGTACAGTTACAGGACTTGGACTTTAAATCACTATGAATAATATGTTCAAAGAATTACTTTAAAAGAGTGATCATTTTCCGGTTCCCACTCACTGGTTGAGTGCGGTGCGGGCGCAACACCGAGGGTTGCGATCCCGTTGCCGGTCCCCAGTACGGGCGTGACACTGAGGGTTGCGATCCCGTTACCGGTCAGTAAAAAAGACAAAAAAGGAAGAAAAAAAAAAAAAAGAGTGATCATTTTAATAGAGAACTAAAGAATCAAATGAAAATTCTATAACTGAAAAAAAAAAACATAACTGAAATTAAGAACTCAATGAATTATACATACTGACCAGAAAAATTAGTAAACTGGAAGACAGATTACATAGAAATATCCATATTGGAGCACAAAAGAAGAAAAACCACAGAAAGAACTATCTATATATTCATAATGGACAAATCACTTAACTCTAATGTGCCTCAGTTTCCTCAGCTGTAATACGGGAATAATACAGACCCTGTGTTATAGGGTTGTTGTAATGATTAAATGAGTTACATATATAGAAATGTAGATAAAATTCTATATAAATTTATAAATCTTCTAGAACAATGCCTGACATATAGTAGATGCTCTATAAGCATTTCTTTTATTGCTAGTATTTTATCTTGTAGATTGTTCCATACTAAGCATGGAACACTGCCTCATTCTCCCCTCCTTCATTCTTTTTAATAGCTATGTAGCATTCTATATTATGTGCATACTATGATTATTTAAGCAGTCCTCTATTTTATAAAGACATTTGAGATATTTTAGTGAATATCCTTATACATAGTTTTGTACTTGTGTACATATGTAACCATATCTGTTGTAGAATAATTTTATAGATATATAATTTCAAAGAATTGTAATTTCAAAGAATATATTTAATATAATATTAAAAATTGATGGATAGTCACAATTTCCAAATGGTAGTACATTTCCACCAATAGCATCTGAGAGTACTTATTTCCCCAAACTTATCAATTCCATGTATCATCAAGCTTTTTTACATGGTCAATTGGATGGCGTCTAGTTTTAGAGAAATAGGATTTTTCTTATTGTGAGTTAGAGCTTCTTTTCATATGTTCAAAAACTATCTATATCTCATTTTCTGTTCATGTTCCCTTGCCAATTTTTGTATCGGATAGTTAGGTTTTTCCTTATTGATTTGTAGACACCATTTATATATTTAGGCTATTAGCACCTTGTCATTTATAAGGCAAATATTTTTTTCTTAGTTTGTTGTTTGTCTTAGACTTTGTTTATGATGGGGTTTTTTTCCAAACAGAAAATTTTAATTTAATGTCTTCAAATCTATCATCCTTTTCTTTTATGGATTGCTTGTTTTATGTTCTGATTAGAAAGGCCTTTCCCACTCCTATACTTAAAATGTTCTCCCTATGTTTTATAGAATTATTTCAAGTTGAATAGTGTTAAGATCAGATTAAGACTAGAGAAATCATTCTCTGGCTGTCCTTTAAAGAAACACTGGGAGAGGAACAAGACTAGAGGCAAGGGGCTGGTTCAGAGGCTTTTATACTAATTCAAATGAAGAAGAAAGGCCTGAGCTTAAATCAGGAGGAGAGGCAGAATCAAGAAGTGTTTAGAAAAGAAAATCAGAAGTACTTAGTGATCCTTGGATATGAAGGTAAGAGGCAAGGAGACCTCTACACCACACCCAGGTTTCTGGCGTGGGCCACACTGGCTACTTTTTGGCACTTGTGTTATTATATTTCTCTTGACTCCCTGACTTCCCAGTGATACCTAGCACCTCTAAAGAGCAGGAGCACTTTAGAGATCTCCTGGGTTCCCTGCAGACCCTAGGCCAGTGAGCACACAAAGGGGCTGTGAGACAGTTGCTGATGAGCCACACAATGGTATCTTCAGTGGGAGGTGCTGTGTGTGCTCCCGCCTGTGATGACCCGGTGAGTAATGGTGTGTTCTCCTGAGTTCTGACACCGGGAGGAAGGCTTTCTTAGTCTTTACAATGCCCTTGTGAAGTGGGCAGGAGGTCCCTGTCCCATAAGCTCATGACCTGTCTACTGGACCTCTTTACCTGGTTGGCTCACGGGCACCTAAAACTCTATATTGTCACCCATGCCCAGTGAGTCTCCATCTCAGTGAACTGAATCATCACTCACCCAGGCCCCTAAGCTAGAAACTTCAGCCACCTCTGCCCTCTCCCTCTCCCCTAGACTCCACATCCCAGTAATCTTCACATGCTGGCACTTATTCCTCTGAAGTAGCTTCAAACCCTTCCCCCTTATTCAACCCCATGGCTGCTGCCTTCATCCAGACTTTGTCTCCTCCTATGCAGACTGCTCCAGCAGCAGCCAAACCAGTCTCCCTGCCTCACTTCCCTCCAGTTCATTTGTATCTGTTGCTCGAGTGACCATTAGAAAACAAAGGGGACAGGGTCACTACCCTGCTTGAAGGCAGACTGGATGAAAGAATAAGTAGTGCACTGTGCTTGGTGTATAAGGACATTTACAACCTGGTCCTTCCCCTGTCAACCACCCCACACTGACCTCTGAGCCCTTCTCTGTCCCCAGACAGAACAGGTACTCACACATGTCTGTGCCTTTGTCCTTGCTGTGGTAGGAACAATGGTTCCCCAAAGATGTTCATGCTCTGATCACTAGAACCTGTGAATCTGTCACTTTGTATGGCAAAGGTGAATTAAAGTTGTTAATCAGTTGGCCATACGGTATGAAGATTCTCCTGGAGAATCTAGATGGGTTCAATGTAGTCACAAGAGTGCTTAAAATTGGAAAAGGGAGGAGAAAATGGGATCAGAGTGATGCGATGTAAGAACTCAACCTGCTTTTACTGGCTTTGGAGATAGGAAAAGGGGCCATGAGCCGAGGAATGCAGGCAGCCCCTAGAAGCTGTGAAAAGCAAGGAAATGGATCCTTCCCTGGAGCCTCCAGAAGGGAGACCAGGGCTGTTTACACCTTGGCTTTCACCCAATGAGACCCATGTCAGACATATGACCTACCAAACTGTAAGATAATAAGTTTGTGCTGTTTTAAGCCACTAAATTTGTAGTAATTTATTATAGCTGCAATAGAAAATGAATACACTTCTTGCACCCTCTGCCTGGACGGCCCCTTCTTCAATTGCTTTGCCCAATTCAATGTCACCCCTTTTGGAAATCTTAAATTCCCACAGGCAGCAGAAGTGACGGTGTTCTCCAAGGCTTGCTATATCATCTTTAAAAAAATTTTTCCATATCTGTTTCTTCCACTAACTAGAAACTTATTTATTAGGGTTGGGATTGCCCTTGATTTATTATTGTTTCGTTCGGAGCTACGACAGGACTTAATGTGAATAGAAAGAATGACAGATAAGAAAATAGGCCAAGCCAGCACCAAGGCTGGGCCTTCCCATTACAGGCTGACTTAGGAAAACAAGCTTCTTCATATAGTTAATAGATTTGCAGTCATGTCTTCCTGAATTTCTTCTGAAGGCCTTCCTGGTCCCAGACCTCTTTTTCTTTGGGTAACTGGAGAAATGTCTCACGTTAGCTTCAAAATGTTGGTTGCTGCCTATCTGTGGCCAAGGCGTTTAGACCAAGTAATAAGCCTTGGGATGGTTGATCCAGTTGCAAATATATATTGAGCACCCATCTCTATTCAGCACAATTCAAGTCTCTGAAGGGGACAGAAAGTCTTGGCCTTTAGTGATCACTACTTCATTCTGCAGCTAGAGAGACATAGTGTAACCAGGTAAAAAGTGTGTGGCAGAGTAGAAGGTAAATGACATTAGAGGTCAATAAGACAGGTGGGAGTCAAATGAGAGTCCTAGCCACATGAGATCAGAGTCCAGGGGAGGGGCTTCTGAGGGCTGGAACCCTCAAAGAGTAGGTCATACTGGAGCTGGGCCTAGCCACATTTTCTTGGGGGCTCATGGAGGTTGCCATTGTTAGAGATCTTGAGCACTAGGGATTTCAGTTCGGCTGCAGCTGGGGAAATAAGGCATCTGATACTGCAGCCAAGTTCACTAATTCATTCAACAAACATTTCAGGAGCCCCTACTTGTCTAGGAATGGGGATGGGGGTGGATATAAAATGGGAGCATGAATCTGTAACAAAGCTGAAGGTGACTGAATAGCCAGTCTTGTGGAGTTCATATTGTAATCCAATCTGGTTGTCACCCAAATCAAATTCTACCCTCGGTGTTTGATAAATAAATGTCTATAGGTGGTCAGAGGGGTGAGATCGCTCCCAGCTAGGAAGAATCAAGAGAGGCTTCCTGGAATAAGAGGACTCCTAACTTGACCTTGAAGGATAGTCAGGCTAGTGAGAGGCAGAGATGGGGAGGGCAGCTTGCAGTTCTCTGCAGTTTGGGTTGAGAACTTCGCTTTTTAAGGTGCGTGTATTTTAATGGGGACTTATTTTCTGCATTGTCAAAGCTTAACGCTTCCCTCAAATTGTACTGAGACAAAGGGAAGGCAGAGCAGTTCACCAGACAGCAGATTTTGCCCTAAGCACAGGCACTTCTCCGTGCTGGAGCAGACCCCCACTGTTTCCCACAAGAGCCTGTGGTGGCTTTGCAAATCAAACAGGAGCCCTTAAACAAAGCACTCCCTTCTCCAGCAAAGGAATAACTAAGGGCCGGGCTACTCCAGGTAACACCTGCAGGAATATCTTGCTAATAGCAGCTGTGAGAAGCCACGGGGCCCCACTCCAGGTGAGCACTCACGGCCAAGGTGGGTCTTAATCACCTTTGTATTTGTAGTTCCTCGCTCAGTACCCAGCAAGTCAAATGTGTGCTTACTTACATTCTTACCTGTGGGATGACGAGGAGATTGACTCATCGGGAAGATGGATGAACGTCGTTCCATGTGTTGCCACTGAGAGGATGGGGTATTGGAGGCTTCCTGGAACACCCAGTTCATCTGCTGGTGGAGGTGTGGCTGCAATGGTCTTCATCATGTGAGCTACGGGTGCCCGTGTAGGTCGTCTGTTCATGGGTCTTATGGGGAACACTTAGGAGATCATGGAAGACGAGAATGCAAGAGTGATCTGACGCTTGTGGGATCGTCTGTTCAACTCCCTTAGCTTGTGAATGGGAACACTGAGGTCAAGGGATGTACCCAAGGTGTCATGTGGCTCATCTCCCAGAGATTTATTTCAGACAGTTGCTGCCTGTCTTCCAGGACTGGTGTTTGTTGATGTGAAACCCTTGCATTGTCTCTTTTGGCCAAAAGTCAGTTAGTTTGAAGCTCTTCCCAGTGAATACAATAGACAGTCATCAGTTTAACAAGGACCTATAAAACAAAACAATATAAATGTGTTAACTTGAGAGCTCAAGTATTGTCACTGTCAAATATTGGCAGGAGTGACAGTTAGTTTGAAGCTCTTCCCAGTGAATACAATAGACAGTCATCAGTTTAACAAGGACCTACAAAACAAAACAATATAAATGTGTTAACTTGAGAGCTCAAGTATTGTCACTGTCAAATATTGGCAGGAGTGGGAGGACAGAGAAATCCAAGCTCCCCTCACCCACAGCACTGACTCCAGGGGTCCTGCCCCCTCAGCCCTGAGGCTGTAGGAATGGGGAGGCCACTAGGGCTTCTCTGCAGGGGTCTCAGCTCTCATTTCTGAGACTACTCTGATCTGACAGGGAGGGTTGGGGGCGTGGGGAGAGAAAAAGGAGGTGGCTTTTATATTCTGAAGAATACTCCAGCACTTTCCCAGTCCAGGTGATGAGGTCCTGGCCCTGTTCCAATTTGGGTAATTACATTTTCCCTATGCAAATCACTACCCAATATTTGCATAGAGCTGGTGGAGGCCTGGCCACCTTGGCAGCCTCTGCAGGCTCGCTCCAAGCCCGGGTTCATCCGCCACCTTCTTGGCTCCTCTGAGGGAGCCTGGTTCCCAACAGCAACACCAGCCGCTGCCCATAACCCTAGTGTTTGTGGTTGACCAGTACACTTCAGGTTTTTGATTTGCTTAAGGTCTTTTATCGTGAGATGTCACAGAGAAAAGACCAGAAATGACTGCAAGGGGACCCGGACCACGGCTATACACTAAGTCTGCCACCCAGGGTGGATCACTTCCCATCACTCAGCCTCTGTTCTTCATCCCTGAAATGTGGGCTAGGCCGAGATCGGTGGTTTCCACATCCTTTTTAGAAGCACTTTCAATTGTTTTCAATAAATGCTCTTTTTTCTTTTACAAAGCCAATTTTAAACCAGAACTGTTATTAGATAGTGGCACCCACGTGCTGGAAAGCTCCTGAGACACTTCTACAGATGTCCCCTGGCTACATGAGAACTTAGTAGTGGCCTTTGAGGGCTGACTTCCTGTGTTCAAATTGTAGTTCCTCCTTTTATCAGCTGTGTGACTTGGAAAGGACCTAATTAACCTCTCTGTCCTGCAGTTTCCTCATCTGTGAAATGGGTACCTATGTACTTCAAAAGGTTACTGAAAGAAAGTGAGCCGAAACACCAGGTACCGATCAAGCTTTATTAAAGGAAAAGAATCTGCTGGGCTGCACTCAAAATGGAGGGCAGCACCAGGCGTGGAGGTGGGAGGGCTTATGTAGGCTGCAGGGAAGGCTGACGTAACCAGGGAGGGGTTTGGTGCTGGTGCGGAAGATAAGGCTGGCGGATGCAATCTGGTGGAAGGCTGCACCCATGCGGAAGTAGAAGGGTTTCTATTTCTCAGAAACCATGAGGTTCCTCATAAGGGAAAGGCTGCTGGCCATTTTGTGCTCAGTGAGTATAAAATCGTGCCAGTCACATCCAAGATCCATCATTCCTGCCTTTTAAGTATAGGGAGAAGGGAAAAGGGGTCATGGTCTCATTCTTCTGAAGGTACTTCCTGCTGGAGATGGGCAAAGGTATGAAAAAACAAAAGATTTATGTTGGTGGGTAGAACAATTAGGCGGCGGGGTATTGGTTTTGTGTGTGGAAGCTGTATTCTTCTGGGGAAGGGTCGACGGTTCTCAGGGGCTGATATCCTCCTCCCGGGAACAATTTGGTGACCTTTTGGTTGGTTTAGGCCTGCATGCATTCCTGTAAGAAAATACAGAAACACCAAAAGAGGCAGGGACCAAGAAGAAGGATAAGTCCCATCACAGTTAGGGGTCCAACGTGTTTTGTCCTGAAGTCCTTCCCCATTGCTATAGCCTAGGTGAGTGGTTTGGGTGAAGCAGAATTTTTTTTGTTAGTGGGGGCACTGGACTCCAGCAGAATCCCCTTTGAAAAGGGCTATCCAGTAGTTTTTACCCCCATAAGAACATGATCTGGCAGTTGTCTGGTCATAGCATGTTGTGGGAATGTATGTTAGGGATGTGAATATGTCCTATAGGGTTCCCCCGAGGATTCTGGGTAGCAGACCTTGGAGGTTGGGAAGTGTCCTTCCACCCACCAAGACCTTGGTTATACATTGTGAACAGGGTGTGGCATATGTCTCTGTTAGGAAAAGAAGCAGAAGGAAGAGAAAAGGCAAGCATTCACGGGCTGAGAGGTTGAGAGGGTGCATAGTAGGAAAAAGGAGTAGAGGGTAACCTCATCGGGGGTGTAATTGCAGAGGGCGCCCTGCCAGGCTAATTTATTTACCCACTCAAGGATGTCTTCAACACTGGAGTGTCAGGTCGGGACCAGTCTTGGAGCAGCTCCTGTGTGAAGGACGTGGAGTGGACCTGCAGGAGTAAGATGATAATCACTGGGGGAAGGATCATCCTTCTTTTGGGATTGGGGGAAGAGTGGAAGTCCTGGAGATTTTCAACTTTGTGGGTCCTAAAATGGACAAAGTATAAGGAGATGTTGGGTTGGGGGTTGAGCAGAGGGACCCCTCTGGCTTTGTGTTAACAGATTCTTTGGGTAAAGTCTCAGGTGCTGGTTTTACTAAGGATAAGTGATACCAAGTGGCCTTTCCTAGTACCTTTACTGCTGTGGGGGTGGTGAGAAGTACTGTAGAAGGCCCTTCCCAACATGGTGAGAGGGGCTTTGGGATTCAGGTTTTAATATACACTTGCTGTCCTGGGCTCAGTTTAAAATCTAAGGGAGTGGTGGGGAAAGGATGAGGTAATAGAAGGTTGGCCTGTTCCTGAAGAAGATCCCAAATGAGTGAAAGAGTAGGGAGATACTGGCCTGAAGGCAATGAGCTGGAAGGGAGAGGTGTGAGAGTGACGGGTCTACCATACATAAGTTTGAAAGGGCTGAGGCCAGTGGGTTTGTGGGGGGCAGCTCGCAAGGGAGTGAGTGCTAGAGGGAGAAGTTGGGTCCAAGGGAGGTGAAGTTCCATGGACAGCTTGGTGAGGTGTGTTTTTATGAGGTGATTGGCTTTTTCTACTTTGTCTGATGACTGAGGCTGGTATGGTATATGTAAGTCCCACTTGATATGTAAGGCCTGTGCTGTGAGTTGTGAAATCTGGGAAATGAATGCTGGGCTGTTATCAGACTGGAGGCTGGTGGGAGAGCCAAAACGAGGGATGATTTCTGAGGTGAGAGCATGCGTTACTGCTGTAGCATCCTCTGAAGTGCAGGGAAAAGCCTCAACCCAACCTGAAAAGGTATCCACGAAGGTTAGAAGATAGCATGTCCTTCTGTGGGGAGGCATGCGAGTAAAGTCAATTTCTCAATCCTGGACAGGAGTGTACCCTCTGGCCTGGTGGGTGGGAGAGGACTGAACTTGGAGGCCACCTTGATTGGAGCAACAAGTACACGAAGGACAGTTTTGAGTGATTTGCTTAAGTAACTTGGCCATGTGGGGAGAGTGACATAAGGGCTGAAGAAGGCATAGTAGGAGTTCATAGCCTGTATGAACTAAATTATGGAAATCTAAAAGGATTTTCTCAGCTTGTGTGGTAGGGAGGACATAGCGACCAGAGAGAGTATACCAGTTGTCCTTCCTCTGTGCCCCCAACTGTTGGAGGTGTTGTATTTACTGAGCTGTGTATTGGGGGTAAGGGCATAGGGGCAATGAGAAGGACCTGAGCAGGAGAGGAAGAGTGGGGGCCTGGTGATTGAGCAGCTCACTTTGCAGTTAGATCCACCAGTTTGTTTCCCTGGGCTATCGGGTCATTGGAGGTTTGATGTCCTTTGCAGTGTATAACCCAACCTCCTTTGGGAGTTGTGCAGCCCCAAGAAGTATCTTGATAACATGTCTATTTTTTATGGGCCCTCCTTGAGTGGTCATGTATCCTCTTTCCTTCCATATGGCACAGGAGTATAGGATGTGGTAAGCATACTTAGAGTCAGTGTATATACTAACACGTTTGTTACTTGCCAGAGTGAGAGCGTGGGTGAAGGCAATGAGTTCTGTCTGTTGGGAAGTGGTGTTGGGGGAGGAGAGAAGCCTCAATAGTTCATGTTCGATTTACTATGGCATAACCGACCCAGGGGGTCGGACATGGAGATGGTATTCCCATCTAGGAACCATGTATGTTGGGGCTGTGTAATGGGATGCGGGGATATGTGTGGAAAGGAATTGAGAAAGAGGTCTAAAGCCTCTATGCAATTGTGTTCTGAGGGTTGTGAGTGTTTTGGGATGAGAGTGGCTGGATTTAAGGGAGGGCAAGATTTAAAGGAGAACTGGGAATTTTCAATGAAGGTAAGGTGGATAAGATGTACGTGGGAAGGGAGAGAATTGACATGGCCTTATGGCTGAGAAGGTCTTGAAGATGATGGGGGGAACAAATGACTGTTCATTGTCCAAAAGTTAGTTTAGCACTTTCTTGTGCTAAAAGGGTGGCTGCCACCAAGGGCAGTAAACAGGGAGCCCATCTTCAAGTGTGGTGTCCAATTACTTGGAAAGGTATGCAATAGGGGAGAAGATACCTCCTGCCTCTTGTCCCAAAACTCTGACTGCCAATTCTTGGGTTTCAGTGACATACAAGATAAAAGGATGAGATACATTTGGGAGGGATAGAGCTGTGGCTGTGAGGAGAGTGGCTTTTTTTTTTCCCCCCTTTTTTGTCTTTTTTTGTGTCCGGCAACGGATCGCAACCCTCAGTGTCGTGCCCGCACTGGACCGGACCGGCAACGGGATCGCAACCCTCGGTGCTGCGCCCGCACCTCGCTCAGCCAGTGAGCGGGAACCGGTCTGTATGTGGGATCCGAACCCTCGGCGGGAGCGCCGCCGCACTCTCAAGCGGCGCACTGTAGCAGTGAGCCACCGGGCCGGCCCGAGAGTGGCTTTTAATTGCTGGAAGGGAGAATGGATAGGCTTTGTGGGATCTAAGGGAATGGCAGGATCCCCTTTGGCTGCCTCATAAAGTGGTTTTCCTAGCACGCCAAAGTTAGGAATCCATAGGCAAAGATATACCCTGCAAGCTCCAAGAAAGAAAGGATTTCACCCTTTGTGGTGGGGGTAGGGAGTTCAGAAATTAAACTCTTGTGATCCACCGTTATTTCTCTGGTGTTGGGGGTGAGGTAGACTCCCAAATAGGTGACTAAAGGAGATATCCCCTGGAGGGCAGGAAATTAAGGAGAGAAACAGTGTGGGCCTGTGAATCCTCATAGGAGGGGCTACAAAGGAGGAGGTCATCCACATATTGTATTAAAATGCTAGAGGTTGGAGGAAGTTCAGATAAGTCTTTAGCTAAGGCCTGGCCAAAGAAGTGGGGGCTATCCAGAAACTCCTGAGGTAGTACTGTCCAGGTGATAATGACATATATCAGGATCAGTCCAAGTGAAGGTGAACAGGTTTTGACAGGGGATATAAAAAAAGGCATCTTTGAGGTCAAGTACAGAGAAGAAATGGGTTGTTGTTGGGATTGTGGATAGAAGAATATAGAGGTTAGAAACAATTGGAATTATGGGTAAAATGGCCACATTAATGGCCCTGAGGTCTTGAACTAAATGGTATGAGCCCTTAGGCTTTATAACCAGAAGGATGGGTGTATTAAAAGGTGAGTGGGTAGGCCATAAGAGATGAGAAGAAAGGAGTTTGTGTGTGACAGGTTTTAAGTCTATTAGGTGTTTGTTAGTGGTGGGGTATTGTGGGACATTAGGGAACAAAGAGGGGTTCTGCAACTTAACAAGGATAGGGGAATGGTGCATAGCAATGGAGGGAGAAGAAGTGTCCTGTACTAGGGATTAACCTTGTCTGAGGGGAAAGGGAAGGTGGAAGCCTCAGGGGCCAGGTCTGGGGCAGGCTGTAACAGGAGTATTGTAGCTGGAGTTAAAGTGTCTAGGGTAAGGGTAGCTTTGAATTTGGGAAGGATGTCCCATTGCAGTAAGGAGGCTGGGCATTGAGGCATTATTTAAAATTTGCATGTGAATTGGGTGTGATGTAGAGTGCAGGAAAGGAGTTGAGTGATCCATGGGCAGTATTCTGATCCTGTGACCTGTACTATTATGATAGAGGATGGGGTTGTCGGTCCTGTATATTTAGGAAGGGTAGAGTAAGTGGCCCCTGTATTGATGACAAAAGAGATCAGCTTACCTGCTATGAAGAGAGTTACCCTGGCCTTATGTGTGGTGATCTCTGTGGGGGCCTTGGGCCCTGGGCATCATCAGTCTTCCTCCTGGGCAAAGTCAAGAAGCTCCAGTAGGTTGAGGACTGGGCTACTCCCTCTTGGGCAAGTGGAATGGTCAAGCCCCTGGTGACCTGGCTGTTTACAGTGAGGACAGGGCCTGGGAGGAGGCCAGGGGTTAGGATGGGTTATGACAGGCCTGTGCCCAGTGGCCCAGTTGACCACATTTGAAGCAGTTCCCAGATGACTTGCCCCTAGAGGCAGCTAGCTTTGCAGTGTGTGATCCACGGATACCATTAGCCAGGAACTTGTATTTAGCCTGATCTCTTTTGTAACAATCTTTCTTCTCCTCCTCCTCTCTATTGTTAAAAACCTTGAAATCAGCATTGAGGTGGTCTTGTTGGGTTGTATTTGGACAATCCTCAGGTTTTTAAAGTTTTTTTCGAATATCAGGGGCTGATTGGGTAATAAAATGAAAGTGTAAGAGGGCCATTCCTGCAGGGGAGTTTGGGTTTATATGTGTGTATTTATGTAAAGCCTCAGAGAGGCAGGTTAGGAGCTCACTGGGATTTTTGGTGGATCTCTGTGTGATTTCTCTAAGCTTGTCATGTACCTCACCTGCCTGTTATTGGGCTGTTATCCAGACCTGCTCCCTGTCCACAGGGGACAGAGTAGTAGTGAGAATCATAGAAATATCATGCCAGGTGAGATCATAAGACTGGGTGAGATATCTGAATTCCTTAAGATATGTGTCCGGGTTGGACTGGAAAGATCCCAGTTGTTTTTCAATTTGGGAGAGATCAGAAAGAGAAAAGGGGATAGGGACCCAGACAATTCCCTTCATCCCAGCCACTTCATGGAGGGGGTATAAAGGAGCTGGAGCTGAGGTGGGGTTGTCACCTGACAAAGGGGGAGAAGGACAGGGGTTGGGTCACTGAGGATGAGTGTCTCGAGACCAGGTGTGGGGAAGAGAGGGAAAAGGTGGAGGGGCTGGTGAAGGATCTAGAGCATAAGGAGGTGCTCGGGGAGCAGAGTGGTCTGATGGATCAAAAGATTGATCTGAGTCCAGAAGGGGAGGTTGGGCATGAGCTAGGAGAATTTGAGATGTTGGACAGTTTTGACAGAGAGAAGGATGCAATCTGAGATAGAAGAAGGCTTGAACATAAGGAATCTCTCCAGCTTTGCCACTTCAGTGACAAAAGTTATCTAGGTCTCTGAGAGGATCCAAATCAAGAGTGCCATCTTCTGGACACTGGGATCCATTGTCTAGTTTGTACTTAGGCCAAACCTGACTGTAGAAGAAAACAAGGCATTTGGGTTTAATATCTCCCTGGAGGCCAAGAGGTAGGCCAGGAGACAGCCCAGAGGGCATAGAGATTACAGTAGAAAATGAGACATTTAGGTTTAATGTCTCCCTGGAGGCCAAGAGGTAAATTGGCCAGGAGACAGCCCAGAGGTGTAGAATGTGGAGGTTTGGATTGTGAGGATCCCACATACAGGGAGAGAAAGAAGGTGATCAGTCCCAGTAGAAGAAGGGATACACCAAGGAGTGTCCTCTTTGGTGCACACCTTCCTTTCGAGAGAGGAGCCACCAACCAGCTAGAGGAGCATCCTCCAATAGGTGGGGGCCATAAGAGGGTTTCCTTAGCCAGGCACCTGGGCTTCATAGCAAGTAGACAGTAGTTGTAGAGAGTAGTCAGGGGAACTTGTAGAAGTAGGACAGATCCACTGACTCACCCTGAATTCAGTCCAATGTTGGATGCATTGGCCTGAAACGGCAAAAGGAGAGAGTCCCAGAGGCATCTGGTTCAGCAGGTCTGGGAAGGGTGGCCGGGAGGGCCAATCAACCCAAGAGAGGGGATCGTCCAAAGGTCCCGGCCAAGACTCTTCCTGGGTTTCAGCACCAAAATGAAAGAAAGTGAACTGAAACACCAGGTACCAATTAAGCTTTATTAAAGGAAAAGAATATGCTGGGCAGCACTCAAAATGGAGGGCAGCACCAGGTGTGGGGGTGGGAGAGCTTCTATAGGCTGTAGGGAAGGCTGACATAATCAGGGAGGGGTTTGGTGCTGGTGTGGAAGGTAAAGCTGGCGGATGCAATCAAGTGGAAGGTTGCACCCATGTGGAAGTAGAGGAGTCTCTATTTCTCAGAAACCATGAGGGTTCTCGTAAGGGAAAGGCTGGTGGCCATTTTGTAGTCAGTATGTGTAATATGGTGCTGGTCATGTCCAAGATCCATCAGTTACTGTGAGGACTAAATGAATCTGTACATCTAGAGCCCTGGGAACAATAACAGTGGCCAGCCCCACTCTGTGCCAGGCACTATCCCTTGTGCTTTCCTTGTAGTCACTCATTCAAGCATCCCAGCAGTGCTAAGAGATGGGTGCAATTGCTGTCCCCATTTCACAGATGAGGAGAGAGAAGGGCAGAGAGGTTGAATCACTTCCAGCGGTCACACAGCTCACAGAGGGCAGAGCGGCACTTGAATCCAAGCAGTCTGGCAACACAGTTTGGGATCTAATTCCAATGCTGGCCTGTCTGGCCCTGTACTGTAGTGATCACACCATATTATTAAAGGTCCTGTTCAGCACCAACTTCCTGAACTCTGCTATTTCAATGAATGGTAAATGTAAAGCTCTCAGCCTGGTGTCTGTCACAAGGCAGGTGAATTGAAGAATTTAATTCTGTCCCTCCTCTTTCTCACCTGTGCTCAGCTTCATATCAGCATGTGTTCACACGTGTTGAAGCAAATCATGCCATGCCTTTTTCAAAAAATATACATTAAGAACTTTAAAGACATTATCCTCAAGATATATCTGCCACTTTTCCCTCCAATCTCCCCACTCCATCTTGAGAATTTGAAAGATCACGTATATCTTAGTAGGTGAGCTTCCAGTCTGTGTCCCCCAAAGACTGCTCATCTCAAGGACAGGCTATACTTCATCCCTTCAGACACTCACAGGACCAGGCATGTCATGGTATATGCTCAGAGAATGTTTACTACGTGATTGAAGAAAGGGATTTAACTTATTAAGTAGGAGGTTGGTTTTAGGTCCAGTCTAAGAAAATTGTGAGAGAGGGTTACGAAGACCCTCAAGCACTCTGGCTGGATGTGTTGAACCCAGGGGGCCAGGTGGGCTCTGGGAGAAGGGACCAGGTGGCCAAGCAGCACCTGTGTGAGGCAGCTCTGCCTGAAGGGGGCATCAGAGCCAGGCTGAGGGCAGCTCTAGTGGGTAGTGAGGGGCTGGAGTGGGCAACAGAGGTGAGAGTGGCTGAGATGGAGTGTGAGCCCCAGGGACTCTCTGGAAGGCAGCAACAGCTTAGACAGAGGGAATGTGGGAGTGGGAGAAATCAGAGACGTGGCCCCTGGCTTTCCTGTCTCTGAGCCCAGAAATATGGTGATTTCTCTGCTCCCACAGGGGAGGGGGTAGCACAGCTGGGGGACGGGGGTGAGAATAGAAATGCAGGAGGAGAAGGGAGTTCTGCCCATCTGTATACCATGCCCACTGCAGGGCATACACAGATGGAAGAGGAGCCAAGGAGGAACAGGACTTTCTTGAGAGTCACATGGCTGTCAGGAGATGTAATGGAGGGACCACTCAGGGTGAGATCCCAGGGCACCGGGTGACCGGTTTCACTGTGCCTTGTCTGTATCTGTTTATGGAAATGGATGTCATGAGCACTTTGAGTCACTTGTACCAGGTTCCTGGGCTGGCTTAACCCCTTCCAGAGCCGGTGCTTACCTGATAAGCATCGATCTCACACTTGCCAGGTGCCCAGCCCTGTGCCAGGGATAAAGCACACGCAGCTGGCTCAATATCCACAGCTCTGCCTCTGGGGCCAGGCACAAGCCACTGTCCTTCCAAACTGGGGGCTGGCAGCCGGGTGAGTGCTTGTTGCCCAGGTGCCGGAGGCGGACTGAGGAGGGGACCGCTCCCATTAGGGCAGGGAGTGATGGGCACTCTCCCCGCTCAGTCCCAGCTTCTTCATTTTCCATGGCCCTGCCCTCCTTCTGAGGGCCCCACAGTGTCCCTGGATTTGGTCTTCCAGTTTCTGGGCCTGGGCTGCCCTGGCCTGACTCCCATGACTCTTGGCTCTCTTGGTCCAGGGTCAGAGCCCTGACTCTCTGACCCACTCACTGTTCCTGATTCCCCCCGAGACAAGAAGCTCCCAGCAAGCCAGTGGGCCAGAGCAGGGGGACACAGAGAGCACGAGCCCAGTGCCTGGCTTGCAGCCCGTGCCTGAAACCGAGCTGCCAGGAATTCCTGCCGTGTGAGCGCACCTCCCTGTCCTGCCCATCTTGTTCTCACAAATGTCTCCTCTTTCTCCCATTAGTACTGGGGGAAAATAGTTGGGGAGATGACACACACTGTCCTCACAGAGGCCCCAGTGTCAGTTTGAATGCCGCCCTGTGTGGCTTGGTGTATGTGGGGTGTCACTGTGTGCACGCGCGTGCCTGTGCTTTCTGCATGAGCCAGCCACTCAGAATATGTTTATTTCCCTTTTATGATCACTTTCTCTCCCTCTGTAAAGCACCAGGATGGGCCTGGCATTCTGGGAATCGCTTGCAAGTGGTCCTCCAAGCCTTGGAGCCGGCCTCTGCTGTCCCCATGCAGTGTGCATAATAGGTCCTCCCAGGGACGATTTGCATAAAGGATAAATAAGAGAAACACAATGTGAAGTTTATTCATTTTTAAATCCTGCAGCGTTTGTGATTGAAGGCCCAAGCTCAGATGTTTGCCGGATGCGTCCCATTAAGACTCGAGGCTTTGTCTAATGTCTGCTCTGCTCCTGCAGGGGTGTAATGTGCACTCCTTCCCTACACTGGAGTGCCATTTCCACCGCCTCCTGCTCGACAAGGGACAGAATGGCAGCCTGTGTTCCCTTCCACCAGGCCCTCTCGCTTTCATTTGCTGTAACAGAGCCAGCGCATTAAATACAAAACATATTGATGTTCTTGAGAACCCTGGAGGGTCTTTACCCTTCCTTGTCAGAGGAGCCTGGCATGCCGGGAGGGAGAGGAGATGGCATTTGGCATGCACGTGGAGTGGTGCCTCCGGCAGGCCACAACCAATTGTCTGCCAAGAGCTGCGCCCTCCCAAAGGGAGGGCTTGGGTGAAGGGGCAGAGGTGCCATCATGCGTGCCTCAGAGCGAGAGGGAACATGTAGACAGGAAGGACACCCTCAGGTCCAGGGCCCTTGTGTACACAGTATGGATGATGGACTAATGACAAGGAGTGGGAGGAAGGAGGGAAGGAAGGAACGAAAGAAGGAAGGAACGAAAGAAGGAAGGAACGAAAGAAGGAAGGAACGAAAGAAAGAGGGAGGGAAAAGGGGAGGAAGGCAGGAGTGGAGGGAAGGGAAGAAAAAATGGAAGGAAGGAAGAGAAGAAGGGTGGGGAGAAGGAAGGAAGAAGGGAGAGGGAAGGAGGAGGAGGAAGGAAGGAGGGAAGGAAGGAGTGAAGGAGATGGAGGGAGGTGGGAGGGAAGCAGGCAGGACGCCGCCCAGCAGCAGTGCTTGACAGGCCTGCCTACTCCCGGGTCAATGTCAATCAGCAAGTTCCCAAGCTAGTGCAAGAGTTGGAGAAAGCTGGGTGGGACTCTCTCTTTTGGCATCTCTCTGTTTAAAACGCCTCGGGCTCCAGGAATTTGGCAGAGTAGATTTGGCTGTCATGTTGTGCATATTTGCTACAACAAGTGCTGGAAGAGGAATAGAGGCTTCTCCTCCAGCAAATCCACCACTTCCCTAACAGTGCTCCTCCCAGGGTTGGAGGAAACAGAAGCAGGAGAGGAGACAAAGCAGTCGGCACACTCTGGGGGACAGGGCAGGGCTGAAGCGCAAGATCCCTCTGGACGTAAGGTTTCTGTTCTTTTCTCAAGATGGCAAAGAGCCCCAGAACTCTGGAGTGAGAATTTCCCTCTTTTCCCTGAAATGATTGACTATTGAGCAATTAATTTAGTCTTCTGGACAAATATACCCTTCTAATAGTAGCTACTGTGTATGTGGTGGCCATCCTATGTGTATATTGCTTCTAATCCTCACGACTGTAGGAATTATTATTGTCAGAAATCTGAGACCTAGAGAATTTATATAAATTTCAGAAGGTCACAGAGCTAATAACTGAATAGACTCTAATTCAAATGCAGTCTGGGTCTGATGTTGGTGATTGTGTTGCTGGTGATGGTGGTGGTAATAATGGTGGTGATGGTGGTGTCAGCGGCCTTGGTAAGGGTGGTGGTGATGATAGTCATTACAATGATGGTGGTTTTGGCACTGATGGTGGTATTGATAGTGGTTGTAGCAATTATCTGAACCCTCCTGGAGAGAACATTAATAAGAACTTTAGAGAACTTGGTCATAAGCTTCCCAGACTGCTGGCATTAGACCCTTGCCCCTGGCCTCTTAGTGGTGAGCAGGGAAGTGATCACGGGCTGGAAGAGAGTCAGGCTATCTGAGCTTATCCTGGAATTCATGGGAACTGGCCAGACAGGGCGTTTGGGATGTAACCCTGTGCAGTGCCACTCGAGGTTCTCAGACCTTTGTGAATAAGATGTGGACAAATAGGTGGTTTCTTTCACTGATGGATCTGAGAAATGATAGTGAAGACAGGACCCGGGGTTGGGGGGAAGGGGGATTTGGTCCTGGGAACACATGTCACCTGCTGAGGTGTGCCAACTGGGAGACTGCTGGACCACACAACATACACTGTGTCCAGGATGAAGCCACCTGACCCATTACCTCGGCTTTGGTTTCCTTATCCTCCTGTCTTAACAGACCAAAGTCACTGGTATCATACCTGCCTCCAGATGAGCACACCACCCCTCAGAACCAGTGATGTACAGTAATAATCACAGTCTTGCCACAAACAGGTACTCTGTATAGCATGCTAAATTTCACGAAAACTTTCATATCAATTATTTGATTTAATTAATTTGATCTTTGCGAGAGCCCTGAAAATAAGATATTACTATTCCCATTTTGCAGATTTGTAAACTGAGACTCAGGGCTTGCTCAAGGTGATGCAGCTAGTAAGCAGTAAAACCAGAATTAGAAACTAAGTCATTTTATTCATTTGTTCATCAACTAATTATTGATCACCTACTCTGTCTCAGGCACTATGGTAGGCACTGAATAAATGTTGGTGAGCAAGAAAAGATGCCACCTGTGCTTGCAGTCCTTATAGTCTAGGGATTCCTAGAGACTTCTATCCCTCTTTTCATGTCACTGCACCTCTTTATAATAGCAAAAAGTAACAGGTGAAAGCCTGACAGCAAGTAAAGAAATAGGATTATTAAGCTCAGACCCAAGAACAGTAAAACGTTAGCAGTCTGGCGCCATTCAGAGTAGGGACAAACAGCCTCAAATACCTCAATATCATTTTTCCTGACCCAGCACATTAATGCACAATCATATTGGTGATAACTGCAGCAAAAAAGGTGAAATTATGCTTGGCAAATGTTATTTGTATGACAAGGAAATATGTAATAAATTTTGAAAAATCGTTATTGATGAAAATTGAAAAATACATCAGAGTTGAAATATCAGTCCTTGAGCAAACTCATTTGTGGGGGCCACTCTGTCTTTGGACAGGCTAAGTCCACGAGGCATTGATGTGTGATTAGAAGCCCACCCTCATGTACAGTCCTGGCACCTCCACTCTGGAAAATGATGCAGTCGGCTTGGTGTGTACAGTTGTCCCTGCATTGTCCTTCTGTGACACAACTCTGCCCACCCCTCCAGAGCCAGGCCTGCAGTCCTTCAGGTCACACAGAGGGAATGGGCTCCAAAGCTCCCTTCCTCCTGTGTCTTGGCCTCCACAGCTAAAGTCGATCTGCGGTGGGACATGGAAGAAATGCAAGGAAGCCGCCTGATGAAGGGGTCAGAGTGAGACCATTTATCTTCCTCGGTTAAACAGGTGTCTTTAATTGCCTATAAGTAACTCATTAATGCTTGCATGGGATGAGAGATTCATTAAAAATACAATTCCAATTCTGTGTGTGTGCTTTTTGAGTCAGAACTATGCTGATTTGGGTTTTTCATGGGCATTGTGATCCTAGGAATGGGTCACTTGCTGACAGTCCTACTAATTGCTGGCCTCTTGCCCAGGGTGAATTGCTAAATAGAGTCTCTGTGTGCTCCCATCCTGAGGGCACCACATGGGGGTTATAAAGTTGATTGACATTGAGAAAATGAAAGCATGTACTGAGGAGGGGCATCGGTGTCTTCCTAGGTACTTTGAGTCTCATCACTGACTCCCAAAGGCTCCTAAAACCGTTTTCCTCATCAACAGCTTTAGCGATGGGGAGTAGGAGTTCCCACAGAGCTGTGCAGAGAGGTGCGGACTTGGGATGTGCGAGCTGAGTCATAGGGCACTTCCATTGACCCTGGCCAAGAGTCCTCTTTCCACATCCATTTACTAATTCTAGACATGAAAATCCCTGGATTCCTTCATAAGTGTGGGCAGGCATTCAGCCGATGGTGACTTCAGTTGACACTTCCCAGGGACTCTGCATCCTCAAATGAGCTCCTGGGAGAAGGAAGCAGACCAGGGCAGAGGTGAGGGATAGGAGTGGTCACGCCTGGACCCCCATAAAGCTTTTTCTGAGAGACACATTGATACTTGGTGCCGTGTCTCTTAAGTCCCCTGCACTGTGGTAAGATCTCCATCACAGCAGGTGTTCAAGAAGAGGTGGAATGACCTGCCAGGAACAGACAGGGAGATTTTCTATGCCAGATGGCCCGTCGAGTGCATGACCTCTTAGACTCCCTAACTCTTGTAGTACACCACAAGTATGTGTGAGAGAGACAGAAAACTAGCTACAGGAGATTCAGTGAATACTTAAAGCCCTCTGGGCACTTGGTGGCTATTATTTAACACCTAACATTTGAAAGTATCAGTTTCCAACTTGCTTTCCAGGAGTCAGGCTTCCCAGCTCCTAGTCTCAGTTGTATTTCTTATTAGTCAGTAATCTTAAACAAATGTCTTCACCTGCTAATTTTTTGGCTTGCTCATCTCAAAAATGGAGATGACGATGGTACCTTTAGTTTTGCTAGATTGATGGGTTCCTGGTCCTCTTGAGATTAAGGACAAAGGCTACTTGCTTCCCCAGCTCCCCAGAGTCTCACATGGGTGAAGGAACCAGATAGACACTTGATAGTCAGCTGAAATATGCTCATAAATGGAGTGTGCTTAAGAGAGGGGGACAGGGAGAAAAGTTTCTGTATGAAGATGTATCAATTGTAGGGTCCTTCCAATTTAAAGATCTTTGATGTTGTGATTAAAATGACACGTAGAGATATTGCAGAGTCCTGAGTTTATTTGTCACGTCATTGCCACCTACAACTGTTACTGAATGATCTTTGTTGAAGCCTTGTTCTTCTTGGAACAAGATTAGGTGCCCTTCCTACCTCACAGAATGAATTAAAGAATCAAATTAAATTGGGCATTTGAAAGTGTTTTGAGAAGTACATGACACTATTAAAATGCAAATATTAACATTTGATTAATAGTCTGAGTTTAATCTCTGGAGTAGTTTTTCGGTTGACTACAAAATATTTACCAGTCTCCAAAACTATTTTTCTCAGCTGCCCTTTGTATGCCAACAAGTTCCGCAGTCTGTATTAGCTGGATAGTGGTTCTCAAACTTGAGCATGCATCAGAATCTGGGGAGCTTATTAAATCAGATTGCTGGTCCCCAGCCTCAGAGTTTCTGATTCAGTAGGTCCACAGTGCGTCCACAGAATTTGTATTTCTGAGTTCCCAGGTGATGCCCCTGCTACTGGTCCCAGGACAATGTTTTTACTACTGGTCTAATTCTTTGATGCACGTAATATTTATGTAGACTTTTCATAGCTTGATTACTTCCAGGTATCTCATAGTATATCTGTGAGATGGGCATAAGGTCAGGAAGTATTAGGAATATTGTATAAATACACAGTCTAGGGCCTAGAGACTAGAAGTGATTTTGTACTAGCGGTCTCACAGTGAATTGATGGTCAAGTGGGAAAAAAACCCAGGGTTTTTCCTGACATGCATTTCAGTGTCCTTCCCATTGGGCTGGGCTGCCCCCTACTGGCTGGTCACTCATGGCCACTAGCCCCCAGAGCTCAGGCTGGTGACAAGCTGCAAGGCTGCTCTCACAGTTCAGTGTTGTGAGCATCTTCTGGTGGCCAGTGCTTGTGAGGCTTCTGTTTTGGCAGAAGGTGTGTAGTCTACAAATGGGATCTCACTTTCACAGATTCTGCAGGTGGGAAGTGTCCCATCTGTCCCTCCACTATCACTAAGCACCATGCTAGGCACTTTGTCTAAGGCACAGGCACTTTGCAGGGAAGACAAGACCTCACCCACATGACTTCCCCAGACCATACTTTAGTCAGGCTCCTTTGAGTCCCCTTCTCTTTTTGGCCCGAGAACCCAATTTTAGCAAAGAAATCTGCTAAGTCAGTTTATTGAGAATCCCCCCCCCCCATTCTCAGTATCCAATCAAGTTCCTCTTCCACCACCCTTGATGGTTAATCAAGTTCCTCTTTCCCCTCACCCTTGACACCTAACCAAGATCCTTTTAGTAATTTCTGATCCTCTTCTCATCTGACCCCCCTGGCTATAAATTTCCTCTGTCCCTGTTGTAAGTGGAGTTCAGTCTCTCCCTTATTGCAAGGGTCTCTTCCTTATTGCAATTGTCTTAAATGAAATCTGTCTTGCCATTTTTAACAAGTGTCCAGTGAATTATTTTTCTTTAACATCAGAAATGTACTTAATGCTCCTCTTCCTGTGCCCAATCTAGGCACCAAGGGACAAGTATATGGTGTCCTTAAAACTGTTCTTAAAAGTGAATGACTTGCTGGACCAGCCTTTGAACCCTCAGCCCTTAAGGTGATGGGGAATTGGTCCACAGCCTTCTAAAACTGCTTTTTTGGCAACACCCGTGTCTGGAGGCTCTGCCAGCCCCAGGAAGCAGCCAGCAATGTTTCAATCTTTGACCTACTTATCCACTTCGCTTGCTCTATGGAGACCCCCACTCTTTCCAACCTACTGAGGTCCAGGGTCTTGTGAGTTCCAGGTGAGGAAAGATCTGGTCCCAGAGAGGGGCTGGTAGTGCTGAGACCCTGGAGGAGGAGGTGAGTTGGAATGGCTTTGGATCTTTCGAAGCCGAAACCAGGAAGGGTAGGAGGTATCAGGCATAAAAATCAATGAGTGAGCTATAAAAACCAACTACCAGCCCTCAGTCCTGCGAAGCCACAGAGAAAGGCTCAGTCTTTAGGCTGTATTTTTTCTTCCTCCCCACTCCCTTTCCAGATTTGCAGCCGTCTTCTCTGGGCTGAGCTTGTTTGACTGCTGCTGCTATTATGGCTGCTGCGGCTCTTGGGTGTGTGTGTGTGTGTGTGTGTGTGTGTGCGCGCGCGCGCGCGCACACGCGAGTGCGTGTGTCTGAGAGTGTGTGCGTGTTTTCTCTAGAGTGACTGGTTTGTGCTGTCATCAGCCGTTGTTTTGGTAAATGGCGAGTTAAACAGATATATCCAAGCGTAAAATCTAAAAAATGTTCCCTCTGGGCGCCCGGGGGGTGTTGTTTGAAATCAACTACATATCAATTGAGCGGCGGCGAGCGGATCCGATGATAAATTCCAGTCCACAGACGCCTTATAAATTACATTTTTTTGTTCGCGATCTTGCCTCATCTCAGCTCCCCAGAGGCCCTTAGACTGAGAACTATGATTGTGTTGGAGAAACGTTTGCTCAGCTTGAGCGAGGCCATTAGCATTGCATGTGCCAGTCCGTCCCTGCGCTCCCCCCTCCCCCGGCCCCCCCACCCGTCCCTTTAACAAAATACAATATGTGCCTGGTAATTTTTCTGTTCATTATCTCATTGTTTTCTGTAAGTACAAGGTTAGATTGAATTACTGCGGGCTCCGCCGTCTATTTGTAATTCTCCTTCCATGCCGAGCTGCTAATGAATGGGCAATTTAGTCAATTCTTTGTAACGGCTTCTTCTGTGCGTCAGCCACTTAATTACTCTGAGCCTTTCTCACTGCTGCTTTATTGCATGGAAAGTCGGGCTGCTATGAGGGCTTGGCAAGGGGATCTCCAGCTTCCAAAAAGAAAAAAAAAAAAAAAAGCAAATAAAAAGGAAAAAATTGTCAGAGGCAACCAGGGTTCTGTATCCTTGATGCTCTCTGCGGCGGCTGGAGTAACATGCTGTGGCCTCAGCCTGCGCAGCCCCTGTTCCATCTGCGCGTGGGGGTTTATCTTCCTCCTTTGCTGGCAGTTTGGCTTAATCCTGGCTGTGGCAGTCACCGTCAGGGTGGCAGGAAGGTGCGGGCTCCTGCTCAGAGAATAGCCTGCTAGGGGGGCAGTCCTGGTGTTTTACAACCTTTTTATTAGCCTGATTCGTATGCTACCTATCCCATTGTTAGTATCTACAAACCATAGCCAGTGGTCCCATGCTGGGACATCCAATGTTTCCTCCTTGCCTTTGTACAAAGCACCTCATAGGGGAATGGGAGGGTGGCGGGGGGGGGGGTTATTGTCCCCATTTGACAAAGAAAAACACCAAGTCTGTGCATGTGAAGGGACTTGCCTGGGGTCAATAAACCAAGGATGGCAGAACCAGGGCTTGCACCCACGTACCCAAAGCTCTTGTCCTTTTCCCACACTACTCTGCTGCCCAGCTGCCCAACTTAAGAACATTGTTGTATAGTTGGGCTGACGTACCCCAAGGTTGCCCTTAAAAGGACCAGCATAACTCTGGAAAGGGAGGAGACTTTCTCGCAGTGACTGGGAGGCTGAAAACCCCAAGGAACTGACAGCTCATTAAACGGAACATCCATTTACAAAGCGGCACCTTTGGATACATCTGTCATGCTACTAGGATATTTCTATGCACCCCAGAGTTAAGATGCACATTAATTTATCGTCCAAATGGGACACGTTTGAAAGTGAAAGGAAGTGTGGTGAACAGTGCTGGATCCACGGGAATAAACTGGGACTGTCCAGAACAAACCAGGCCATATAGTCACCCCACCCAGGTAAGTGAGAAAGTATGAACACCGTGCCCACAGCATGCCTTCACACCCAACTGTTCACAAGGCCGGGAGTCTCACCAGCTCGATCCACCCCCTGTGTTTACAAACATTCTCTGTTGGTGCACATTATGCTGATGTATATGAGCTACAGGGAATCTCTACCCATGTCTGGAAAGTGATGGATTCGACAAACACTGAGCGAGCACCTGGCTAGGTGAGACCTGAGGATGGGAAGACAAGATGTTCTGGCATTTTGATCTGGCTGCCCTCACAGAAGGGAGGTAAATGGTTCTCTGAATGTTGCTAATCTCCCAAAACAGGCTCCGGAATGTGCCACACCTCTTGCCGTTTTTTAGGGTAAGGCCTACTCATCCTTTGGATGGCAGCTTAAATGTCCCTTCCTCCAGGAAGCCTTCCCTGATCTCTGAGATTACAGTGGGGACCCTGGTTATTCTATTTTATGTCATCCTGTACTTTTTCTCTTCATTACTTAACACAATTATAATTAAATGATTTGTGTAATTAGATGTTCAATGTCTCTCTTCCCCCTCTCCCACCCAACCCTGTCCTGACTATATGTGGCCCTCAATAAATACTAGCTCAATATTAGTTCATGTTTAAATAGCAGTGTCTGTGCCAGGCACAATTCTAAGTGGTTTATAAGTTTTACTCATGAAACCTCACAACAACTCTATGTGACAGGTACTATTTTTATTCCTATGTTACACATGAGGAAACTGAAGCCCCGGGAAGTTAAATAACTTGTCGTGGGGGAGGCAGGATTTGAATCCAGGCCATCTGGATCTCAAGTCTGGAAAGCATACAGAGTGTGGAGCCAGAAGATGTAACTCCAGGCCCGGCCCTTTCTCCTTTCAGTGGTGTGCCTCTGGCCACGTCCCCAAGCACCTAGGCCATGCTGTGCTCACCCGCACTGCAGAGGTAACATCGAAACCTCACACATCTCACCATTTGCCATGAGTGGCAAGTGGAATGGTGTTATGTGCAAGCATTTGAACTGCCACAGGACTCTGCAAATGACGGGTATGACAGGTGAAAGGAGCCTTACTACTTGCATTTCACTAAGCCTGGCTGGTGTCCCATCGTCCCCATCAATGCTACATCCTTCTCCCAGGTTTGGATGCCCATTTCCTTCCCCCTTCAGGGGTACCCCAGGGCCAAGTGCAGAGCCTGGCACACAGTCGATCTAGAAAGGCAGGCTAAACTGAACAGAGCCAGCCACCTTTCTGGGTCTAGCCCTCATAGCTTCCTCTGCTGGAAGTCTTCCTGGGTTGCTCCAGCCCCTTCTAACCTCTCTGTTCTCTGAGCTCCCACAGTCTGCAATGCGACGCATAGCACTTGCTTCTCCCTTGGCTGCACCTGTTTTCTCCATCAAACTGTGGGGTTGTGAAATCAATTTAGTGGGCTACGATCAGGAGGAGGGGGAGAGGGATAGAAGCAAGCAGAGTAGAAAACACTGGGATGAACACGCTTGGTCAGGTTAAGGATTGTGTTGGGACCCTTGTTTTATTCATGTCTGCGTGTACACACACACACACACACACATTCACATATATGTGTGTGTTGGGTCACAGTGTGAAATGTATATCTTAATCTGAGGCATAGTCCAGAAAGGTTTGCCAACCCTGCTCGAGTGTGTGTGAGCTTGTCGGGAGGAGCCAAGTTGGCCTCTGACAAAGCAGTTACTTAGCCCTACTAGTACTTTCTGAGCCTGAAGTTCTGGACTGAACAAGGCGCTACCTCTGTGGCCCCCCGGCATACACCTCTGGAAGGACTGAGGGCTTTAAGTGCCAACGTTCCCCAGGGGGAGCCTCTCACTGCCTATTTCCCTGGTGCTTGCCCATGTCTTGGGTTTCCAAGGAAGATGTAGCTGCCACATCTTCTCTTCTGGTTTTCTTAAGTGGCCACGGGATCCCTGCTCTGCCTCTTGTATGGGCTCTCACCCAGCAGTTTTCCCACCTCTCCTTTGGGTTCCTGGGTATCCTACTGTGGGCATAGCTCCCTGCAGGGCAGGACAAACTGTTTTCTCTCTCCTCTTCTCTCCTGTCTGCCATAGACAAGCACTTATTGATGTCTTAGGGCTTGTTATTATTTTGCTGCCCTGAGCCTCAGTTTCCTCATCTATTATTGCATCCTCATGGGATCTTGGAGAAATTCAATAACAGAAAACATGTGTAAGGGGCCCGGCATGAAGAAAACACTCAGGAAGTCCTTCCTTCCCAACCCCATTTTCTCCCTTCCAGCCCTAGCTGGGATGGGGACAGGAAGTGGCAGGAGGATTAACGTGAGTGGAGGGCCTGGGGTACTGCTGCCTTCTGTCATCACAGTCTGGTTCTAGGTGTGGCCTGTGCCCTCCCAGAGGCAGGACTGTGGCCTCTGCATGGGGGCCATGGGCTCCGTGTGCTGCTGGGGGAAGTAACAGGGAATCTTAACTTTTCATAAACATGGGCTCAGTTTCCACTTCTCAGGAAGCAGCGCTGGGGGCTCTCCCAAGTCAGGGGACAGAGATATCCTGTTCTTGAGGTGTTTATCATCTAAGCAGGCTCCAACCCTGTCTTCGAGGAGCTTTCATTCTTCAAGATAACAGCAGCCAATCATAGAGCACTTCTGTGTGCAGAGCTTTGTTCCAAGCACTTTTTGTAAAATAACTCATTTCATCTTTATGACAACTCTGTGAGGTAGGTGCTGTTCAATCCCCATTTTAAAGATGAGGAAAGATTATGAAACTCAGAGCTCTTGTAACTCTCTCAAGGTCACCCAGGTGACAGGCAGTAGGACTCATTCAAACCCAGGGAGTCCAGCTCCAGCACAGAGCCCAAAGGGAAGGCTTGGCCTCGTTCAATCACCGGTCAGGCAGAATGCAGCACTTCAGCCCAGTCCTTTGGGAAAACAACCTGGCAAAAAGTATGTATCATGTTTTGTAAAAAATTCATCCCTTTGAGGCAACGTTGGGACTCAAACTTAAAGGAACAATGCTGAATCAAGACTGTGTATTGTGAAGACGTTTTTCACAGTGTCATTTTAATATAGGAAAAGAGAGAAAACTTACCTGCTGGCAAAAGGTATTCAAGTCTTTTGAGATGGCCCTTCTCCCAGCCCCACCCACCTTGTGTACAGCTCCTCCCTAACAATGAGTACATGGACTGTCTGTCTGCCTCCCACTATACACTCTGATTACTGAGGGCAAGGACTGTTTTACCCACCCCTGAATCCGTACACTTAACCAGAAACTAGCATAAGTTGAGCCCTTGATAAATACAGAAAGAAGAGATGATAATGGCAGAGTCTAGATGGTGGGTATAAGATGTTGCTTATAAAATTCTTTCACCTTTGCTGTATGTTTGAATTTTTCATAGTAAAATGTTGGGGGCGGGGAGGCCTGTGGCCAGAAAGAGTAAGTGAAGGAAATGTATAAGCAGATTATAATAATATGAAAATGTTCATGCATGTGAAGAAAAGGCAGGAAACAAACTAGGATCACACCTGCAAAAATTCATATGGAAAAAAGGGTGCAAGGAAATACATAGAATGTTAGCAGAGTTTGGGAACAGTGACACCATGCATGATTTTAACATTTCTCTTTTCCCGTATTTCCCATATCCTTTGCAATGACATACTTTACTTTTATAATAAGATAAATTTATTTGTTTCTGCTGTGAGTCCTCAGCCCAGGTTCTATAAGAAAAACAATGGGTCCCATTTTCAGCAAACCCAGCATATAAAAACAAAGACAAACTCCATGAAAGAAGTTTCTGCTTTACGGCAGGACTTCCAGCAGAGCTGCATTCCAAGGCAGCTCTCTTAAGCTATGACAGAGAAAAGAAATCCTCATGGCCGGCTAATGTCAGGTGATGCTTCCTCTCCCTGGCTTAGAAGGAGCTGGTTTCTCCCCAAGAGTGAGTCAGCCCTCCCCTGCCCATGCTCCCCGATTTGGAGCCGGGGAAACGGGCAGAGAGGAAAGCAGTTGCCTCTCACGCAAGAAAAGCACAGTGACCTGAGTGAATGGTGATGGCTGGTCCAGCTCACTCCACATAAAGCCTGGCCTCACAGCCCCTAGGAGAGGTGAGTGCCATAAGGTCCTGCCTAGGCTGACAGGGCACATTGACAACTTCACCCCTCTCCCCGAGCCTTGCTGATCTCCCCAGCCTGGCCACTGTGATGGAGGCCGCTACTTGCTGAAGACCCCCAGAGAAGTAATTTTCTGTGACCACTCCCACCTGGCCACCAGTCTCCAAGCCCCCTGCCTACCAACCTCTTCACACTGCCCATATTCCCAGCACTGGGTGCCTGCTTCAGGCTTGTGGCATTGGAGGAGACCAATGCTGATGTCCTGCAAGAAGGGGCTTTGCAAATCTACTAGCGACTGTTGAGCTCCTAGTCCTGACCCACTCTCGCTAACCAGTGCTCTTGAGCAAGTTCTGAGATCTCCATGGGTGGTGACTTCCGTCTTTCAGAGGAACTAACACTGATGAAATATCTATAATGTCAGAGGCTATGCTGCGGGCCCAGTTAATTCTCACCTGATATTGTGGGGTCTAATTATAAATCTTATTTTCCCAGTGAGGTGACTGAGGCTCAGGGAGGTTAAATAACTTTAATAAGGTCAAAGCTCCTAAGTGACTAAACCCAGATTTGAGCAAAACTTCTAAAACTATAATTGTCAAACAAATGAAAGGAATTATGAACGTTTCGCACCTCCAGGCACTCTCTTTGATGATGCAGGTGCAATTGGAGAGCTAGTCATTCACATCTTACTGGGAATGAATAAGAAGGATTTCCTCCCTGTCAACTGCCCATGACCTAGGCACTTAGAGAAGAAAATTTTAATTAATGGGAGGTGGTCGATAGGAGGAATAATTTTGGACAGGGACAATTGCGTGTGAAGGGCAGGCAGGCCCCTGTTGTGTCCTGAGGGCATGTAAGGCCTGAACCCAGGGGATGATGAGGGTGATGGCTTAGAACCAAACACACCTCTGCTAACTTCTCTTTGGGGCTAAGGAGTGGACTTCTGCCTATGATTTCAGATCATTGAAAGAATCAGGAGTGTTGGCTTCCCATCCGGTAGGACCAGGAATGGGGAATTTGCCTGGAATCCAGCTTTAAAATCCAGTGTGGAGCAGAGAGAGCAACTCTGGCTCATTGGCTGGGAGTCCTGGGTTGTGTTACCTTGGGCAGGTCTCTCTCTCTGGACTCCTCTCAAATGAAACCTGGGGTTTCCTCTAGTGTTAACTCTGTGATTCCGCACATTAGTGCTGCATTGGACTCATCTCAGAGGTCTTGGTCTC
>NW_007738481.1:41898-43715 GCF_000696425.1 Galeopterus variegatus | reverse complement strand
AGACTAAGCACAGGGTCTAGAGTAGAGTAAGTTCACAAATAATGTTTACCAAACACATGAATGAGGAAAAAACATTTTGGACATTGATAAAAATAGACAGGAGACTCAAAGTTTGGAAAGGAAGCACTTTGCATTTGGGCAAATGGAAGTAACCTTTTGAATGGATAGGAAAGGGGTGAATCTCCACCTGAGATGAGTCGTACTGATGGTAGAAGAGAAACATCTGTTGCAGTGGACAGATATGTGACTGCAAACTTTTAGCAGCCCCTGTACACACCTTTCTAGTGCCAATAATATTTATAACAGTTAATTAGTAAAAACACTAATTTAGTCTTGGGGAGTAGGGAAGGATCCTCTGGGAATGTGAGCTCTAAATTGAAAGCTGAGAGACTGAGTAGTTGTCATCAAAAAGAGAGGGGTGGTGGTCATAGTGGTGGAAAAGGAAGTCGAAGAATATTCTAGGTAAGGGAACAGCTCATTCAAGAAAGCCCAGAGACTTGACAAGTTCAGGTAGTAATGCAAGCAATTCACTAGTTCAGTGGGGAAGATGAGAGCAAGGGGCTGAAGGATTCTGATCATAAGTCTTACAGGTCATGTTAAGATATTTGGGCTTGACTTGACAAATGAGAAATCAAAGGGTTTTACATGGAGCAATGGGATCAGGTAGAAGAAAAGAGTGAAATGGTGAGAAAATCAGGCTGGCTGGTCACCCAAATGAGAGTTCTCAAGGTTAATACCTGTGTCCCCATGTTCCAAGGCCAAATCCTTGACTCACAGTTTCACAAATTGGCTTCCATCAGAGTAAGGACATATGGATTGTTCTCTAGTGGAGAAACTCACCCTAACAGAACTCCCAAAAAACTGTTTTTATAAATCATATGAATTTTCCAGGGACCAGTGTATTGATGTCTCCTACATGGGGCCTCTCTTTCCTCCCTGCTCTGCATCAGGGTCTAGAAATCAGACGGTCACTTCTCAAATTTGAATTAGAGAAAAGAGACAAGGAAAGTATTTTGAGGGATATTTCACCCAAGCCTGTGGCTCTCAACCCTGACAGTACATTAGATTCACTCGAGGAGCTTTTTGAAATGATTACTGCCTCTCTTAGGCCAATGAAATCAGAATCTCTGGGCATGAGCCCCAGTGTATTTTTGTAAAACTCTCACATTATTCCAATGTGCAGTCACTAACCTAAGCCCTCCTATATAAGCTGATGAGATAGCTTCTCTGGGGAGTAGATGTTCACGTCCCTCCAAATTCAGCGTTTGCCTTGCTGGACAAGAATGGATATGCACTGCCAACTTTCTTGTCTCCAACCCCAGGTTTTCTATTTTCTGTTGCAAACCATCTCTGTTGCATTGAAACATACTTTCTTTTTCTTTTAAACCTACAGGAAAGATGGTGAGAATTTCAAACATATAGGAAAAATAATGAGAATAATGATCAACTGTGAACCCAATACGAAACTTTGTCATATCTCTCCATTTTGTACATTTGCTTACTTTTTTGTAAAATAACAGACATTCCCTGTCCTATCCAATTTCTTTCCTTCTCTGCTTAGAGGTGAACACTACCCCCAAAGCAGCATTCATCCTTTCAATGCATGTTTTATCCTTTGACCAAAAAATGGATACATTTTCTAAGTGAATGCATTTTTTCTTTTAAGCCTACAGCACCCAGGTGTACTCCCATCCAAGTACTAACCAGGCCCGACCCTGCTTAGCTTCCGAGACGAGATTGGGCACGTTCAGGGTGGTGTGGCTGTAGACAATGAATGCTTTTTTTTTTTTTTTTGTGATGGATAAGGGGATCGCAAC
>NW_007738481.1:38068-40945 GCF_000696425.1 Galeopterus variegatus | reverse complement strand
GAGATTGGGCACGTTCAGGGTGGTGTGGCTGTAGACAATGAATGAATTTTTTTTTTTTTTTTTGTGATGGATAAGGGGATCGCAACCCTTGGCTTGGTGCTGTTTGCACCATGCTCAGCCAGTGAGCGCATCAGCCATCCTCATACAGGATCTGAACCCACAGCCTCTGCACTACCAGCACCACACTCTCCCAAGTGAGCCACAGGGCCGGCCCAACAAATGCATTTTTTAAAGATGTGGAACAATTCCTTTTTTTGTATTTTTAAAAATTTATTTGTTTTTCATTTGAAACATTGATTGTACATATTTATGGGTATGGTGTTACATTTCAATATGTGTATACAATATGTGATGATCAAATCAGAGTAATTAGCATTTTCATCATCACAAAAAATGATCATTTCTTTGTGATGAGGGCATTTTTTTAAATGGATGCAGATCCTTTGCCCATTTTTTAAAGTTGGATTTTTTTTTTTTTTTTTACTGTGATGTTGTTTGAGTTCCTTGTAAATTTCAGATGTTAATTCCTTATTGGATGTATGGTTTGCAAATATTTTCTCCCATTCTGTAGGTTGTCTCTTCACTCTGTTGATTGTTTCCTTTGCAGTGCAGAAGCTTTTGAATTTGATATAATACCATTTGTTTAGTTTTTCTTTTGTCGCCTGTGCTTTTGGGGTCTTATTCATCAAGTCTTTGCTGAGCCCTACATCCTAAAGTGTTTTCCCTGTTTTCTTCTTGGAGTTTTATAGTTTCAGTTCTTATACTTAAGTCTTTAATCAATTTTGAGTTAATTTTGGTATATAGTGAGAGGTACATGTTTAGTTTCATTCTTCTACACATGGATATCAGTTTTCCCAGCACCACTTACTGAAGAGGTTGTCTTTTCCCCAATGTATGTATGTTCTTGGCACCTTTGTCAAAGATCAGTTGGCTGTAAGTGCCTGGGTCAATTTTTGGGTCCCCTATTCTGTTCCATTGGTCCATGTGCCTGTTTTTATGCCAGTACCATGCTGTTTTGGTTACTATAGATTTGTAGTCTAATTTGAAGTCAGGTAGTATAAGGTCTCCAGTTTTATTTATTTATTTTCTCAGGATTGCTTTGGATATTTGGAGTCTTTTGTTGCTCCATGTAAATGTTAGGATTGTTTTTTCTATCTCTGTGAGGAATGTCATTGGTATTTTGATGGGGATTGCATTGAATCTGTAGATCATTTGGGGTAGTAGGGACATTTTCACAATGTTAATTCATCCAATCCAAGAACATGGAATGTCTTTCCGTCTTTTTGTGTCCTCTTTAATTTCTTTCAATAGTGTTTCATAATTCTCATGGTAGAGATCTTTCACCTCTTTGGTTAAATTTATTCGTAGGTATTTTATTCTTTTGGTTCCTATTGTAAATGAGCTTACTTACATGATTTCGTTTTCTGCTTGTTCATTGTTGGTGTATAAGAATGCTACTGACTTTTGTGTATTGATTTTGTATCCTGTAACTTTACTGAATTAGTTTACCAGCTCTAGGAGTTTTTTGGTAAAGGTTATGGAATTTTCTATATGCAGTATCATGTCACCTGTGAACAGTAACAAAAAATCCAATTAAAAAACGGGCAAAGGAGCTGAATAGACATTTTTCAGAGGAAGACATACAAATGGCCAACAGACACATGAAAAAATCCTCAACATCACTAAACATCAGGCACATGCAAATCAAAACCACTTTGAAATAGCACCTCACCCCAGTTAGTTGGCTATTATTGAAAAGACAGAGCATAACAAATGCTGTTGAGGATGTGAAGAAAGGGAAAGCCTTCTGTACTGTCTGTGGGACTGTAAATTAGTGCAGCTGTTATGGAAAACTGTAGGGAGATTGCATAAACAACTACAGATAGAACTACCATACAATCCAGCAATCCCATTACAGGGAATATATATAGAGGATTGGAAATCATCATGTCGAAGGGATACTTGCACTCCCATGTTTATTGCAGCTCTATTTACAATAGCCAAGCTATGGAACCAACCTAAATGTCCATCAGTGAATAACTGGATAAGGAAAATGTGGTATATATACACAATGGAATACTACTCAGCCAAAAAAACAAAGAATGAAATTCTGCCATTTGCAGCAACATGGATGAGCTTGGAGAAAATTATGATAAGTGAAATAAGCCAGGCACAGAAAGAGAAATACCACATGTCCTCACTCATAAGTGGGAGGAGAGAGAGAGAGAGAGAGAGAGAGAGAGAGAGCAGCACAATAAACCACTGAACTTTCAGGAGAGAACAGACCTAAAGTTACTAGAGGTGGGAAAGGGGGAGAGGAAAGAGGGATAGGGAGTAATAGGGATAGGGACATGGAAAGTAATTATGATTTGTAATGAGGAACATGCTAATAATATTGATTTGATCATCACATACTATACACTAATGCTTATAGTCAATTCTGTACCCCATAAATATGTATAAATAAAAATAATAAAAAGGAAAAAATAAATAAATGGATGCAAATATGGTGCTGTTTTGTATACTTGTAATCTTTACATAGCGGCATCATCTTACACATATCCTTCAATTTTCCATCTTTGCTTGACTATGTTTTCGAGAATTATTCATGCTGCTACGTGTATCTTTAATCCAACCATTTTCACTGATGTATCAATCATATGTTTATATAAATGTAGCTTCCATGCTAGAGTTTCTCCTGGGTATATACCTAAAGGTGGATTGTTAGGTCAACACATATATACATCTTTAGTTTACTAGATAGGGCTAAATTATTCTCCAAAGTAGTTCTAATTTACTCCTTATTTTCTTTTTTATTTATTAATTAATTTATTTTTTTAATTATTTTTATTTTGTCAATATACAATGTAGTTGATT
>NW_007738481.1:35560-36391 GCF_000696425.1 Galeopterus variegatus | reverse complement strand
TTTTAGTTTGATATAGTCCCATTTGTTTATTTTTATTTTCTTGTGATTATAAATTATAAACCTTTATGAACTTTGACCTATTTGAGTATTTGCTATATTTACAAATATTAGTTATCATTGATCTACTCCTACAAGATATACTACTACTCATGTATATGAAAATAGCATAATCTCAAATTGCTTTATCTTATCCAATGATCTAGGAAATTTAAAAAGGGAACTTTGGAACTGTTTATAAAATAAAGGCTTTACTAGGCTTATTGCTGCAGTTGTTTTTTGTTGCTTTTGAGTTTAGAATAATTGCTTTTATTTTAATCTTCAGTCTTATGAACTCAAGTGAGCATCCTGATTTAGAGCTTTTAAAGATGCATTAAAATTGCTTTAATGAGTTTATCAACTTTTTATGTATTTTGTTATACCCGTAATAAACAAATTAAACTTTTTACTTAGTTAATATTTTAATATTAATTAAAAATTTGACTTTTGTAAAATAAGATTTTACAAAATCTTCTTGATTTTGATGAAATTCAAGACTACTTCTGGTAGATAAAATCTGGGCCAAGACTACCTCACCGGATTACTCTTTATTTCCAGCATTGAGAATAATAATTTTTTCTAATTTTTCTTAATACACAAACTGAACTAAAACTTATGAAAATTATTTTGCTTCCCATTAGAATACCAAATGCTCTTGGGCTTTAAAAATGCCCTCTTAAAATCACTCTTTGTTCTTCTTTGTAAACTTGTGTATATCTTTCAATTAACTACTAATAATCTTTATAACTTGGCACTGTCTTTCCTCAATCTTCAAATCTTCAGTGAAAAAGAAAA
>NW_007738481.1:30592-34936 GCF_000696425.1 Galeopterus variegatus | reverse complement strand
AAAAGTGAACTCTAGGTAAGGAGGATCAACTAAAGGACTTCTCCACGTGTCAGGGAGAAAGAGGAATAAAGGCAATGAGACATGACTAATCTTGTCTTCTCGAAGCCAAAGATCTTTGTTTAAGTGAAAATTTGGATAAACCCCAAGTTAGGGAAACAGAGGAGCTATTAAGAAGGAGTGGAGAAGTCTGGAAGGAGTGTGAGATGACACCCTCTCCTATACTTACTGGCCCTTCACTGCTCCTCTTATAGTCACAGCCACCTAAGAGGCACAGATAGGATGCCGTGATGACAGCAGTCTACGTTCCCAGTGGTGTCGGGGTGACTCAGGTATTCTACACCCTTGAAAACTGTGAGTAATCAAGTCTTCATTTAGTGTTCCATAAACATAGGATGTGAAATAGGTTAAATACGGTAAAATGGGATACACAAATCCCTGAGTTCTGCAGCAAGGCCAGTCCAAATGACAGCAAAATCTCTCTGCCTTGACTTTGAAGAAATAAAAACAAATGGTGATGAAATGCCTGCAAAGAGGCAGCCTGGAAAGCCCCTGTACATCCTGTCCCCCATCCTCCAGACCACCCCACACCATTATCACCACCAGCATCACCCCTTGGTCTGACATGTGCCTGTCCCCCATCCTCCAGACCACCCCACACCATTATCACCACCAGCATCACCCCTTGGTCTCAAGGTTCTGAATTGCAAATAGAAGTTTGACCATATCCGTGAACAACTCATTGATTAGCATGATGTTACAGGATTCTGAGATGACTCATATAGAGGGTGCTGGTTTTAAACTGGCCACTCACTAAAATAATCAAGTGGTTTGGGCAGGGGAAGGAATTATCCTAGCTGGGATCTAGACACTGATTCTAGTCATTCTGATACTCCATTAATTCTCCTTTGCAAAAGGGAAAGACCATGCCTCTTTACGTGACTCCTGAGTGAACTTCTTTCACTACTGCAGGCCCAACATTCCAAAGCCCACAAGCCAGTGCGGAAACTCCCCAAATGGAGTACTTCTTCTGCTCTTTAGCCAGAATTTTTCCCCAGGAAATGTCTAGAAATTGACTTTTTCTTTTTACATATAATAACTGTCATATTGTATTCAAGACATCACACTCCAAGTAATGTTAGTTTAATCAGATCGTAAAACATTGCAGCTGTTTTAAACTCCATATTCGTGTCATGACAAGAAACAATAACCGATTTTTAAAGTATTTGAGTTGGAAAAATTAAGTCTCATGGAGAATGATTTTCTTCTCTTAAAGCCATCTGTGTGCTCCCTGCCATGCCCCTATGCCCAATATACATATGAGTTCTTGGCAATATCCCAGAAGCTTCAGATCCCAGACCCCATTAACACTGAAAACCACAACTTGCAGATGTGTTAGCTCCATGTATACAATGGCAATTGCTCTGTGCTGGAGCAAGGATCCCATCACAGTCTGTGGTCTAAGGGTAACCTGAGCATGAACGTAATTCTGCTGTAAGGAAGGGGCACTAGAAAGAGATAGTATAGGATGACTTGACATCAATCTCCTTTATAACTTACCAGAAGCTAGGAAGTTCCATAACTGATCATAGTCATAGGCAGTATCTTCGGATAAATCACAGACTGAAAACATTTTGCCAGGGATTTCTGAGTTGGTTCATTCAGCAAACTCAGCAGGTCTTTTTGATTCATCTGCAGTAACAACTTCTTGTACATTTCTAGTATTCATCACTACTTTTATTTTTATCCTCTCTATTCTTGATCACTTTCACTAATCATTTTTCAAATTAATTAGATTTTTTAACAGATGAATTTGGCTCTTCTTTGTTTTCTATTTGGTTAATTTTTACTCTTATTCTTAGTAGCTCTTTTCTTCTACTTTCTTTGGATTTCTTTTTTTAGCTTCTTGAGACAGGTGCTTTTCAGACTTACTTCCTTTTAATACATCCATGTAAGACTTTGAATCTCCTTCTAGAGCCTATATTAGCTGCACCCTCACAAACTTTTATTATTATTATTTATTAAAGTATTATCGATTACTATTTTTTGTGGGGTGCAAAATTGACTATCAATAGTTGTATACAATATGTGAAGTTCAAATCAGGATAGTTAGTTTATTCATTCTTACAATACATAATAATTTTTTGGATCTGTGAACCAATTTCTCATTAATTTCTCATTAAACCTCCTTCCCCTCTTCCTGCCCTCCCTCTTTCTACTTCTAGAAACCACAGTTCTGTTCTCTGCTTCTAAAAGTCCAACATATTATTGTGATTGTTTCTTATTCTTTCTTTCTTTCTTATTTGTGTATTTATTTAGCTCCCACTTAGGAGTGAAGACATGTGGTATTTCTCTTTCTCTTCTTACCTTATTTCACTTAATATAATTTTCTCCAAGCTCGTCCATGTTGCTGCAAATGGCAGAATTTCGGTTTTTTGTTTGATTGTTTTTATGGCTGTGAAGTCATTGGGTATATATACCACAATTTCCTTATCCAGTCATTCATTGGTGGACATTTAGGTTGGTTCCATAGCTTGGCTATCGTAAATAAAGCTGCAATAAACATGGGAGTGCAGGTACCCTTTGACATGATGATTTCCAATCCTCTGTATATATTCCCTGTAGTAGGATTGCTGGATTGTATGGTAGTTCTATCTGTAGTTGTTTAAGGAACCTACATAAAGTTTTCCATAATTGCTGTACTGATTTATAGTCCCACGAACAGTACAGAAGCGTTCTCCTTTCTCCACATCTCTAATAGCATTTGTTATTCTTTGTCTTTTCGATAATAGCCAATCTAACAGGGGTGAGATGATATCTCAAAGTGGTTTTGATTTGCATTTCCCTGATGATTAATGATGTTGAGCATTTTTTCTTATACCTTTTGGACATTTGTATGTCTTCCTTTGAGATATATCTACTTAGCTCCTTTGCCCATTTTTTAATAGGATTTTTTTTTTGTTTTACTGTTAAGTGGTTTGAGTTCCTTGCATATTCACGATATTAATTCCTTGTTAGATTTATAGTTTACAAACATTTTTCCCATTCTGTAGGTTGTCTTTTCACTCTGTTGATTGTTTCCTTTACTGTGCAGAAACATTTTAGTTTGATATAATCCCATTTGTTTAGTTTTTCTTTTCTTGCTGTGCTTTTACGGTCTTATTCATAAAGTCTTAGTCCAGCCCTACATCCTGGAGTGTTTCCCATATGTTTTCTTCTAGGAGTTTTATAGTTTCAGGTCTTATACTTAAGTCTTTAATCCATTTTTAGTTGATTTTCACATATGGTGAGAGGTACAGGTCTAGTTTCATTCTTCTACATATGGATGTCCAGTTTTCCCAGTACCATTTGCTGAAGAGCCAGCCCTTTCCCCATTTTATGTTCTTGGTGCTTTTGTCAAAGATCGGTTGGCTGTAAGTATCTGGGTTGATTTCTGGGTTTTCTATTCTGTTCCATTGGTTCATGTGTCTGTTTTTATGCCAGTACCATGCTGTTTTGGTTACTATAGCTTTATAATATAATTTGAAGTCAGGAAGTGTAATGCCTCCAGCTTTATTTTTTTTCCTCAGACTGCTTTGGCTATTCAGGGTCTTTTGCTGTTCCATGTGAATGTTAGGATTGTTTCTTCTATTTCTATAAAGAATGTCATTGGTATTTTGATGGGGTTTGCATTGAATCTTGAAGTCTACAGACAGTTTTGGGTAGTATGGACATTTTCATTATGTTGATTCTTCCAATCCATGAACAAGGAATATCTTTCCCTCTTTTTCTGTCCTCTTTAATTTCTTTCAGCAGTGATTTGTATTTCTCATTGTAGAGATCTTTCACCTCCTTGGTTAAATTTATTCCTAACTTTTGTGTGTGTGTGTGACTATTGTAAATGGGCTTGATTTCTTGATTTCTTTTTGTGCTAGTTCATTGTTGGAGTATAGAGATTGTACTGAGTTTTGCATATTAATTTTGTATCCTGCAACATTACTGAATTCATTTATCAGCTCTAAGAGTTTTTTTTGGTAGAGTCTTTGGGGTTTTCTATATATAGGATAATGTCTTCTACAAATAGGGACAGTTTGACTTTGTCTTTTCCTGTTTGGATGCCCTTTACTTTTCTTGTCTGATTGCTCTAGCAAGTACTTCCAATACTATGTTAAATGGGAGTGGTGAGAGTTGGCATCCTTGTCTTGTTCCTGTTCTTAAAGGAGAAGATGTCAGATTTTCTTCTTTCAGGATGATAATGTTAGTGGGTTTGTCAAATATGGCTTTTATTGTGTTGAGATACATTTCACCTATACCTAATTTGTTGAGAGTCTTTATCATGAAGCAATGTTGAATTTTGTCAAATGCTTT
>NW_007738481.1:28405-29138 GCF_000696425.1 Galeopterus variegatus | reverse complement strand
CTGATTTTTATTATTTAGGTCTTCACTCTTCTTTTTTTAGTTAGTGTAGCTAATGATTTGCCTATTTTGTTTATCTTCTCACAAAATCAACTTTTTGTTTCATTCATCTTTTGTATCATATTTTTGGTTTCTATTTCATTTATTTCTGCTCTAATTTTAATTATTTCTTTCCATCTACTAACTAGTATTTGGGATTGGATTGTTCTTATTTTTCTAGTTCTTTGAGATATAACATTAGGTTGCTTATTTGAAGTCTTTCTATTCTTTTGATATAAGCATTCATTGCAGTAAAATTTTCTCTTAGTACTGCTTTTGCAGTATCCCATAGGTTTTGTTATAATTTGTCATTATTATTGTTAGTTTCAAGAAAGTTTTTGATTTCCTGTTTAATTTCTTCTTTGACCCATAGGTTATTCAGGAGCATGTTTAATATCCATGTCTTTGTATGGTTTTTGAAGTTTCACTTGTTATTGATTCCTAGTTTTAATCCATTGTGGTCTGATAAGGTACTTGAAATGATTTCAATTTTTAAAAATTTTTCAAGACTTGATATGGGACCTAATATGTAGTCTATCTTGGAGAATATTCCATGTGCTGATGAGAAGAATGTATATTCTCTAGTTGTTGGGTGAAACGTTCTATAGATATCCATCAAGTCTAATTGGTCTAAAATATAGTTTAAATCCTGTGATTCTCCGTTGATTTGTTGTCTGGATGATCTTTTCAATGCTGA
>NW_007738481.1:17275-27481 GCF_000696425.1 Galeopterus variegatus | reverse complement strand
AATTTTTAAAAATTTTTCAAGACTTGATATGGGACCTAATATGTAGTCTATCTTGGAGAATGTTCCATGTGCTGATGAGAAGAATGCATATTCTCTAGTTGTTGGGTGAAACGTTCTATAGATATCCATCAAGTCTAATTGGTCTAAAATATAGTTTAAATCCTGTGATTCTCCGTTGATTTGTTGTCTGGATGATCTTTTCAATGCTGAAAGAGAGGTGTTTGGGTTCCCAACTATTATTGTATTAGGGTCTATCTTTCCCTTTAGGTGTAATAGTGTTTGCTTTATAGATCTGGACACACCAATGTTGAGTGCATATCTATTTACACCTTCTTGGTGTATAGATCCCTTTATCATTACATAATGTGCTTCCGTGTCCCTTTTTATAGTTTTTGATTTAAAAACTATATTTTAAATCAATGTAAGGTTGATTTTATCCAATATAATAATAGTTACTCCTGATTGTTTTTGGTTTCTATTTGTGTGATGTCTTTTTCCATCCTTTCACTATTAGTCTGTGTGAGTCTTTACAAATGAGATGAGTTGCTTGTAGATAGCATATAATTGTGTCTAGTTTTTTAATCCATCTGACAACTCTATGTCTTTTGAGTGGGAAGTTCAATCCATTTACATTTATGGTTGTTACTGAAAGGTATTGTCTTACTCCTGGCATGTAATTTCTCTTGTATGGTTGTTTTGAATATCTTTTGTTCCTTTCTTTCCCTGTTGTTTGTCTTTGGTGTTCATTGTTGTTTTGAGGTGATATGATGTATGGTAAAGTCTATGTGCTCTACCAGTGGGATTTGCTCTTTCTCATGTTTTCATGGTAGTGATTATTGTTTTTAAGATTCAAGATGCAGGACTCCTACTCCCTTAAGATTTTCTTGCAGGGCTGGTCATGTGGCAGCGAATTCCCACAGTTGCTGTATTTCTGGAAAATAACACTATTTCTCCTTTATATCTGAAGGATAGCCTTGCTTCATATAGTATTCTTGGCTAGCAGATTTTTTTCTTTTAGTACTGTAAATATATCATCTCATTCTCTTCTGGTGTGTAGGGGTTCTGCTGAGAAGTCTGCTGTTAGCCTGATGAGCACTCTGTTATAGATGACTTGACACTTTTCCTTTTCTGTTTTTAGGATTCTCTCTTTGTCTTTGACTTTTGCCAGTTTGACTACAATGTGTCTCAGAGAGTACCCTTTTGGACTGGATCTGTTTGGGGATTTTTCAGCCTCTTGGATCTGGAAGTCCATATCTCTACCAATACCTGGGAAGTTTTTAGCTATTATTTTGCTGAATAGGTTTTCATTGCCTTTTCCTTTTTCCTCTCCTTCCAGAACACCCATGATCCAGATGTTTGTGTGCTTGGGGTTGTCTGATAGCTCTTCAAAGATTCTCCATTTTCTAATTCTTTTTTCTTTTCTCTCTCTCTCTCTCTCTCTCTCTCTCTCTCTCTCTTCTTTTTTGTCTGCTTGGCTTATTTTTAAAAGACTGTCTTTGAGGTCAGAAATTCTTTCTTCTGCTTGCTCTAGCCTGATGCTTAAGCTCTTGAATGTAGTTTGTATTTCATTGAATGAATCCTTCAGTTCCAGGAGTTCTGGTACATCCCTTTTAAAGGCATTTATCAATTTGTAAATTTCTTCCTTCATGTCTTGCATTGTTTTTCACATTTCATTGTGTCATCTATCTGAGTTTTCTCATATCTCACTGAGTTTCTTTAAGATTGTTACTTAGAATTTCTTTTCAGTCATGTCAAGGGTTTCCTGCTTTATGGGGTCTAGTATTTGAGTTTTATCACATTCCTTTGGTGGTGTAATATCTTCTGGGGTTTTTGTTTGTTTGTTTGTTTGGTTGGTTTTTTTTTTGTTTGTTTGTTTGTTTGTATTTTTGTATTTCTAGTATCCCTACATTGATGTCTGGTCATCTAGTGAAGCAGTTGCTTCTTCTATTACTCTGGGGTGGCTTTTGAGGAAAAAGAATCCCTCCTGTAGATTTGTTTTATGTTGCCTGTTGGGTGGGGTGTTTTAGTTTTGGTTTAGATAGGCTTTATAAGCTCAGTAGTTCCAGGCAGACTCAGTTGTTCCTGGTAGACTCAGTAGTTCAGGGGGTGCCAACAACTATGGCTGAGGCTGAGGGCAGCTGGGTCCAGGTGGTGTGGATTAAGGTGGCTGTGGCCATGTAGCATGGGGTTCCAGGAGCAGTGTCTGGGCAGTGTGGAGTTCCAGCAGCTTTGACTGGGCTCCAGCAACTGTAGCTGCATGGGACAGGGCTCCAGATACTGTGGCCAGGAGGTGTGGGACTCTGGCAGCTGTGGACAGACAACATGGGGCTCCAGTGGTAGAAGCCATGCAGGGTTGCACTCTGGAGACTGCCCAGGTGTCATGGGGTTCCTATCATGGAGCTCCACAAATTTTAGTATGCGATATTCCCCTTATGGTTCAGTTTGATATACATACTAATGTATGTTAATTTCTATTATGATTTTTTTTCCTCTGGCCCTTGTCTTATTTAGATATGTCTATCAATTTTCATACTTTTCAAACTTTTTTCATACTTTTTTAAAGTATGTTTTAGTTACTGATTTCTAGCTTAATGGCACTGAGGTCAGAGAACATACTCTGTATGCTTTCAATCTTTGAAGTTTTTCAAGATTTGTTTTATAATCTAGTCTGTGGTCAGTTTTTGTAAATTAGCCCTGTGTACCTGAACAAAATGTATATTCATCATTTTTCAGGCACAGTGTTCTATAAGCCCATGATGCCTTACATATTAATCAGGTTGTACAAATTTTCAATATATTTGCTAATTTTCTGTTTACTTCTTCTATCAGTAATTGACAGATAACTTATCTGTGAATTTGAATTCAAATTGTGAATTTGTCTGTTTGCGTTTTTTTTTTTTTTTGTAATTCTGTCAGACTAGCTTTAAATGCTTTTAGACAATGTTATTTTATACAGATAAAATCATTTCAACATCTGAGTGAGCTGTTCCTTTACAATTATTAAGTGGTTCTCTTTATCTCCAGTAATGTTTTCTGCCTTAAATTCTATTTTGTATTTTGTTGATCTAACTATACTACATTTCTTTTACTAGTATTTACATGATATATCTTTTCCATTATTGATTTTCAAGTTTGTGCATCCTCAAGTTTTTTGTTTGTTTGTTTGAAAAAGTTTTATTTAGCTATTCTTCACATATCATACAACACATCCATTTAAAGTGTATGTTCAATGGTTTTTAGTATACATATTCACAAATATGTGCAACCATCACCAAAGTCAATTTCAGAACATTTTCTTCACCTCAGGAAGAACCATCATATCACCCTCCTATCTCCCCCCCCCATTTTCCCCCTCTCCATTGCTAAGCAACCACTAATCTATTTCCTGATTAATAGAACCACTAACTCTATTTCTCTATTTTGGACTTTCATATGAACAGAATCATATTATGTGTGGATTTTTGTGACTGGCTTTTTTCACTTAACATAATATTTCCAAGATTTGCCCAAGCTGTAAATATGTATCAGTACTTTTTTCCTTTTCATGGCAGAATAATATTCCATTGTATGGATATACCACACTTTGTTTATCCATTCTTCAGCTGATTGACATTTAGGCTGTTTTCACCTTTTGACTATTATGAATAATACTGTTATAAACATTCATGTACAAATTTTTGTGTGGACAAACTTGTGTATTTTCATGTCTCTTTGGTATACATCTAAGAGCAGAACTGCTGGTTTTAATTGTTTGAGAAATTACCAGATTGTTTTCCAAAGTACCTGCACCATTTTAAATTCCCACCAGCAGCATATGAGGGTTCCAATTTCTCTACATCCTCACCAATATTTTTTATTATCTGATTTTTTTTTTTTTTTACTCTAGCCATCCTAGTGAGCCTTGATTTCTGTTCCAGTGGCCCAAAAGTCTGTAAGAATCAAAGCTCAAATTCTCTCACACCCCTATAATGCCCTGCTGGCTTTCTCCTTTCTCTTTTACTTTGCCCCAATAATTCACTTATATATCATATTTATATATTTATAGGGATATCTATATTTTATGTAAATATAGTGATATCTGATATCTAGATAAATAGAGGGATAGACAGACAGATAGACAGATAGATTCAAACACACACACAACATACACATTCCAGCACTTAGAGTTATTTTCAGTAAAATAGTTTGTCCAATTAACCTAGGGCATAATATTAATGAAAATAGAATTTTGTTCTTTTATCTATTTTTTACTGGTATTTTTTTCTGATTGATATGTATGAGTGCTCTATATATTCTGAATAATAATCTCTGTTTCTAGTTGTATGTACTGCAAATATCTTATGTAGTTTATGTGGTCCTGATCTTATAATAGTATATTTTAATAAATGAAGTTCTTAGTTGCAATACAGTTAAATTTATCAGTCTTTTCCTTTAGCATTTGCATTTATCACACCTATTACAAGAAATACTTCCTTATTCCAAAGTCATAAAAATACTCTCATATATTTTTTCTTCTAAATGTTTTATGTCTTGCCTTTTATGTTTAAGCATCATCCACTGGGAATAGAATTAATGTGTGTGATGTCAAGATGCAATTTCATTATTTCATTATGTATAACTAATTGTCCCAAAAGTATTGAATAGTCCCATCTTTCACCAGCAACCTTCGGTGTTACCCATGTCATGAATCTACTTTTTAGATGAGGTGTTTTTCTTTTTTCTCATTAATCTGTTTCTCTATGCATTCACCAATACCACACTGTCCTAAATATTAAGAGTTTATAGATCTTGATACCTAATAGAACAAGTATTACCAAGTGTCACTTTTGACTGTTCTTGTCCTTTTACTCTTCTTTATATATTTATAATGACATTGTCAGGTTCCTTGAAAAATGTTTTTAAATTTTGACTAAAATTGCATTGAATGTATAGATCAGTTTATACAGAACTGATATATTTACTTTATTGTGTCTTACTATCCATGAATGTGCTTATTTATCCATTTATTTAGGTCATATTCAATTTCTCTGAATAACATTTTATAATTTTTTATAAAGGCTCTTCGCATATTTTGTTAGATTTGTTTCTATTGTGCACTTTTAGTAAGTATTCCATCTTCTTTGGATTTAAAATGAATCCAATTTAAAATAGAATGCATCTAATATTTCACCATAAAAAATGGTATTTGTTATAGAATTCTTGCAAATATCCTTATCAGGCTAAGGTAATTCCTTCCTACTACTATTTAGTTAAGAGAGTTTTTTTTAAAAAAATCTGTTAAATTTTGTTAAGAACTTTGATTGTGAGCTTATCTTTGTGGTTGATTTTAATCTGTTCAGAAATCTGACAGCCTCCATCAAGGATGTTTCCTTGAGGAAGAATGTATTTCCTTCAGTTAGAAGCCAGAAGACCACAATGCTCCCTCCCAGGCTATTCAGATTAATTCAAGAATTTGAGGTCAAATCACCTACCTTGTGCAAATTCCTACACACGAAGCTTAGTATCCTGATTATAGTAGAAATTGACATTTGCCACAGGTAAACCTCCTTTTGTGTTCACTTATAAATCAGTGCCCCAATTTTAGTTCCATTTAGATTTTTTTAATTGTCCCCATTGGCATTGACCTGTTTGTATTCTGGATTTTGTTTATTATAAACAATTACAAAATTCTTCCAGTGCATACTTAATATCTTAAGTGTAGTAGAGGGTGATAACCCTGTGCAGAATCCCCATTCCCTCATGGATTTGTGCATTTATTCATTCAAAAAACTTCTATTGAGTGTCTACCATGCCAGGTAATATTTTTGGAACTAGCAGGTTCTGATATAGAAGAACAAACAAAAAAATCCTGCCTTCATGGGTCTTACATTATATGCAAAAAATTCCTGCCTTCATGGATCTTACATTATATAGAGAGATAAACACATACAATATCATTGTAAAATATCTGTGTTCAATAGAGCTAAGTACTAAGAGAAGAAAAATAGACCAAAGGAGGGGATATGAATGGAAAGGAGGTAAAATATAAGAGGATATCCAGGGAAGATCTCACTGAGAAGGTGTCTCTGCATAAAGACTGCAAAGAGATGATGGAACTGGCCACTGGGATATAAAGAAGAGCATTCTGGGCAGAGCACAAAAAACCCTCTGAGGGCAAAGGACCACAGGCAGAGCATGACAGGTGTATTCTAGAATGGCAGAGGCCATTGTGGCCAGAGGGGGGAAAAGACAGAGAAAGTAAAAGATGATCTCAGGCAGGTTAAAGGGAAGCAGATAACACTGAACTGAGCTGGTCAGAGTTAAGACATTAATTTTTACTTTGAATGAGATAGGAAATTACTGCAAGGTTTGGAGCAGAAAGGAATGGTGTTGTTGTTGTTGTTGTTGACAAAGGTTTAAACACTATCACTGCAAGATACTAGACATTTGGCTCACTTACCTGCAGAGGACTTGAGTTTTGGTATGAGTGAGAGGTGTTTATTTGTAAAAAATTATATATATATATATATATATATATGGGGAAATCTAGGAAGGAGCACAAGAACAGGCACCAAATGTATCATGAATCTAACTGTAAAGTAAATGAAATTATATAAGTGCAAGAAGAATTATTGTGCATAAATGAATTATTCTATAACCTGGATATAGATAAAGGCTTTTTAACTATGGCTCCTAATTCAGATTCAATAAAAGAAAAGATTGATCAACTTGATTGCATAAAAATAGGAAATATTTATAAGACAAAACAACACTAAAAACAAAGTAAAGACAACTGACTAACTGGGAAAAAATGTTTGCAAAATACATCACAGGTAAAGGACTAATAATTATAACATATTTTTTTTTAAAAAACTCTTAAAAATAGAGAAAGGAAAAGTCCAAAATATGTGATAGAAAAATGGATAAAGATGCGAACAGATAATTTACAAAAGAATAAAATATAAAAATAGCTATTAAACCTATAAAGATATGTTCAAAGTTACTCAAAATAAGAGAAATGCAAATTAAAACTACACTGAGATAAAATCTCTTACTTATTAGACTGGCTAAAATTTAAAACCATGATGACAACACATCAGGTTAATGAGACTCTGGGGAAACAGGTGCTCTCATACATTCCTGTTAGTAATATAAATTGGTAAAACTCTTACTAAAGGAACTTGGCAATATCTAACAAAACTACATATGTGTTTACCATTTGACACAGCAATCCCACTTCTACAAAGATGAACTGAAGATACACTTTCAACAACAGAAAAATAACTATGCTCAAGGTTATTCTTTATAGCAGCAAAAACAACCTCAATGTCCATACGTAGGGAAATAGTTGAATAAACTATGGTATATCCACACAATGAAGTACTATGCAGCTGTAAAAAAGAATGAGTAATGTCTCTGGACTTATAGAGAGTGAATTTCAGCATATCTGTTAAGTGAAAAAAACAAAGTGCAAAAGAGTACTTATAGCATGCTTTATTTTATGTAATAGAGAAGAAGAAATAAGACAAATGTGTATCTGCTCATTTGAGCAAAAATAAAGACAGATAAACCAGAAACTATTGAAAGTGAGTACCTATATGGGGTGGGTTGGAATAGAAGTGATGGGGAGAAGTGACATTTCTCTGATCATATCTTTTTATACAATTCTGACATTTGGAACTATGTTAACGTTTCACCTGTGCAAACAAATGAACAAAAAAGGCAAGAAAAGAAATAAAATTGACTACAAAAGGAAACAAATTAATCTGAATGTATTTCAAATGAGTAACATAACCACACCAAAGAGGGGGAATAATTAATCAAAGTAATTTTGAACATAGCAATGTTGTTTTCATACTTTCAGGCTATAAACAAAATAAAACGTTAAAAACTAATAGGTTTGATTTCCACTAACACATGGAGTTAGGAATTATAAAACTTCTTTCTGTGTATTCTAGGATTGAGCAAATAAGTAAACACATTGTGGAACCACATGTCTCACTGTTGGACAAAGAAGATACAAATATGGAAGGAGGGAATGACAGAATGAAATCTATAGAAATTAACTGGTATTGGAAGAATTGGTATGAATTCATGACTTAGATAGAAATAGATTAAATAGACATAGGAATGTACATATGTATGTATATTTCCTTGCTCTGTCTGTTGAGAGGGTCTAGAAGCAATGATACTCCAATAACATTGAACACACTCAGCATCCAGATCTTGGTTTCTGAATACCATTTTCTATCAAAATGAACTAGCATTCCTTGGAGAAATGTCAAGTTCCAGTGCTGGGTCTAGAAATGTATAAGGCAAGTCTGGGGTATTTTGATTTGCCAGAAGGTAAGGAAGTGCTCAAAATGACATAGGAACTACTATGAGGGTTCCCACTGGCCAAATCAGGTACAATTTGAGCAACAAAATAAATAATGATAGTAATGAACTATGACCCATTGAATAAATAAACAAAATTCATATTGATACAGACACTGAGTTAATGCTGATATAGATAAATGTATAAATAAACATGGAAGAAGGAAAAACTTTTTTTTTTTACAGTAGAATGCCAACTAATGAATATAGAAGTAATGATTGAAATAGAAATAATACAACTTGGCAATCATCATAGTAATAAATGATTCAGGCAAGAATCATCAATGGATGCTAAAATTCATGGTGAAAGTGCAAGGAAAAAATGAGAAATCTACATAGATGTAAAGTATCTCCCCCCAAATACTTATTAATTACAAAGGTAAATATACTAACTTTACACTAGAGAAACCTGGCTATATTTGTCCATTTCTGTTGCTTATAACAGTATACTTGAAACTGGTAATGGATAAAGAAATGGAATTTATTTCTTACAGTTCAGAGGCTGGAAAGTCCAAAGTTCAGGGAACACATCTGGTGAGGGCCTTGTTCTTGGTGGCCACTCTCCACAGCAATGCAGGGTGTCACATGGGGACTGGCTGAGCAAGAGAGAGCTAATCTCCTCACTTGCTCTCCTTTTAAAGCCATCAGAACCATGCCCTTTACCACCCATTAAATCATCAATGAATAAATCCATCCACATGGGCAGTCTTCAGGATGCAATCACCTCTCAAAGGCCCCACTTTTCAATCACTATAATAGGATTTCCCACCCTCTTAACACTATTAAAATGGAGGCCGAGTTTCCAATACATGAACCTTTGAGGGACACATTTAACCCAACCCACAGCACTGGCAGACACCACCTTAACTAAGTGATCAAAGTTACCACCACCAATAATAGGACAAATGGACGACCTGTGCCTCTCTTTAAGAATGCAACATTCCTGCCAAAAATGTATAACTTGAATCTAATCATGAAGAATTGATGGAGAAACCCAAATCAAGGATGGAGTAGTGAGCCTCCAGGATAGGCCCCAATGATCCCCACCTTCTGGTATTCCCATCTGTGCATGTACAGTGTCCTCCCACACTGAAAAGGGCTGATCTGTGTAATCAATAGGCTATTCTGGAGGTAACATAGCNAGGAAAAAAAAAATGTCAAGGTCATGAAAGACAAAAAAGACTGAGGACATTTTTCCAGATCAAATAAGAAAAAAAAAAAAAAAAAGGACAATCAAATGCACTATATGATTCTGGCATAATCCCAGACCAGGGGGGGAAAAAAATGTTGGTTGGTTGTTGTTTTGCTCTAACAAAGATTACTAAGATAATTGCCAAAATTGAATACAGTCAGTAGCTTATAAAATAGCATTGTTATCAATGTTAATTTCTTGTTTTTCATCACTGTACTGCAGGTATGGAAGAGAATGTCCTTGTTTTTAGGAAATATGAGTACACACAAGTATTCAGAGGAGTGATGTCATGCCTGTAACTTATCTCAAACTGTTCCAAAGTAATAATTATATTTATATAATCAAATCATACATATGTACATGTATATATCTATATCTACATCTAGAGAGAGGAGAAAGAGAGAATGGTAAAGAAACTATAATAAAAGGTTCACATTTTGAGAATCTGGGTGACAGGCATATGGGAATGCTTTGTACTATTCTTGCAACTTTTCTGTAGAAATTATTTTAAAGTAAAAACAACGTAATAGCAGAGGCGGCTGCCGTTCCTAAAAGTAAACGAACTGTTTTTTCAAACTGAGGGTTGATTCTCTATTAGTAGGTTTTGAAATGAGTTCAGTGGATCCAAACTAGAATTTTAAAAAACAAAGGCATATAGC
>NW_007738481.1:12745-16217 GCF_000696425.1 Galeopterus variegatus | reverse complement strand
CTGCCCGAGGCTCGCGCGTCCCGGAACGCATCCCGCCGCTGGGGCATGGGCGCCGCGGGCCCGCTCTGGGTTTTCTTGGCTCTCGTCGCGCCAGGGGTCCTCGGTGAGCTGGGAGGGGGAGCACGGAGGTAGGGACGCGTCTGGGGCAGGGAAGGTTTCTGAGCCGCCATGCAAAGCAGGGAGCCCGAAGCGAGAAGAGGGGACGGTGCGGGACGCATGCCTGCCTCCCGCTAGCTTTGGGGACTTCCCCCCGTAATCTCTTAGTCCTGAACGTCCCCACTCACTCCGGGAACTGGGACCAGCGGCGCCACAGCTGTCTGATGTCCCCGCTGTGGCCGGTGGCGTGCTCTCTCGGTCCTCCCTGGGCTCGCCGTCCCCGGGATTCAGCAGGTGCTCATTGCTCCCCGCCGAGGTCTGCAAGCGCCACCGAAACCTACCTACTGTGTGCGGAGACGGCAGCGCGCGGGAGCGCTGCTCCCACCGGCTCAGCTCCCTGCGCTGGCTGAGCAGAACCTCGTGCCCAAGCATGGTTCTCAGAGGTTTTGAACTTTGACCTGATACTGGTAAAGAGATTCTAAGCGCTAAACACCTGGAGTTACTTTTAAAAGTTGAGACATGAATTAAAACCATAGTTTTCTTCGTGTTATTTTTCTTCTGTCATAGTGTCAAGGTTTATTATAACCCTCCCCCCACCCAGATTTGCTTGATTTTAAGGAAGTATTATAACATGTAAAGATTAGAGTCTCTTGGCTAGAAAATGTGTCTAACTTTACAATTATCTCCAGGGTGCAGTGAATACCTCGTTTATTAGATGTTTACTGTACGCAGACCTCAGTAACTGGGTGACTTTTCACAAGTCATTTAGCTCCCTGATCGTCAGTTTCTTCATCTGTACAATGAAGCTAAGGATCAAACTGTCCTAGCACCTCACTGAGTTGGCCTGAACGTCACATGAAATTAGGAGAATGAGTTAGATGTTACTTGTTACTACTAAATGTCAGTAATAAGTCTACTGTCTAAAACCTGTTTTTACAAAGCCAGCATTTAAGCTGCCCCGCTCCCCCAGCTTGTTCAGGTCCCTGGGATGTGGCCTATGTTGCTTCTGTTACAACTTACTGTGTCTGCTTTCCTGACACTCGCCTGTCTCCTGACTCTTAATTGAACATTTCCCCAAATCGTTATCTTCATCTTTTTCCTTTTTCTTCATATTAACGCCTTTTGAACAAATACACGTTCACAACTGTCCCTAACACCTCTGTGTGGCACAGTCCCAGACCTGACCTTTCACCTATTTCTAAATTTTGGGAAGGATATTATCAATTGAAAATCAAATTCTTCACCATCCCTACCAATTCATCATCCCCTCCAAGTCTGCACCCCGTACCACAGCAGGGCCATGTCTCAGTCACTTGATTCCAGAAACATGAAAGACCAGGTTTACCTGTCTGTGGACTGTTCAAGCTAACATGCTTCTGTTGTTTGTCTTTTTACCATTCTTATGCCAATATTCTAATTGTAAGCATCATAATTCCCTGTGTAACAACCTCCTCTCTTAAGTCATTCTGCTACTTGTACCCTTAACCTTTCCAATTGCAAAAACCAAAAATTTAAAAAATATGTCTATGTATATATATTTTCATCATTCTGTTCCCTTGCTCAAAAATCTAAAGGGCTCCCTACTGCCTGTGGGAGAAAATCTCATCTCTTCACCCTTTCAAGCCCTTTGTAACTGATCTCACCTAAGCGTGCTTGCTTCCTGTCCTGTGTGCACTGTTCACACGCTTGCCCGCCTGTCACCTGCTGCTCCCGCATGGCACACTCCCACTGCTGACCTTTACTGCTACTGTGTACCCTCCCCAGATCATCTCTTGGCTCCTGGACAGCTCCTGCACTTGAGTGTGCTTGAGAAACTCTTGAAGTACCTTTTTAATATGTAGACTCCTGGGTTCTACCCGCTCCAGAAAGAAATTCATAGGTTCGGAGTGTGGCCCAGGAAACTGAGGTTTAACAAGCTCTTTGGAAGATTCTGAAGCAAGTATCTATAGGTTGCACTGCTATAAGCAAAGTCACTGGGAAGCATGTTTCATTCTTAGAGTGTTTTCCCACTTTTTCCTTTTATTTGCTTTAACAGAATTAAATTTCCTGCACATTTAGATTTCACTCAAGCCTTCACTGGCAACCTAACCTTAGCAAAACCATGCAGTAGGAATTCCCTCATTTCCCAATCAGCTGGTCTACAAATCTCCCTCCATCTGGGATCAGATCCTGCTCTTGCCTGCATAAAATTTGCCAAGGGCATCCCATCACACTAGAATAAAATCCATGCCCCTTATTCCTCACTAGAGGCCTCTGCCTTTCTCTGAAATACTCTATACCCCACTCCAGGCACACTGCCCTGCTCTCTATTCCTTGAACACAGCCACGTTTGTTCAGCCTTTGCACTAGGTACTCTGTCTATGGAAACTCTCTTCCTGCAGACCACACCTTGCCTGGCTGCTTCTTGACATTTCAAGTCTCAGCCCAGTGTCCCTCTTCTGTGACTCTTATCTAGAGAGCACCTGTCACCATCTGAAACCTTCTTGTTTAGTTATCTACCTTTGGGTTGTTTGTACCCTCACTGAAATACAAGTTTCCTGAGAGCAAAGCCTTTCTCTGTCTTACTGCCTGATTTGAATCCCTAGCACTAGCAGGTAACTAGGAATTCAATAAATACACATTGGATGTTTTTTCTACTTACGACAATGGAAGAAGCATCCTTTCTCCTGACAAAAGGCCACTTTTCACTCTTCCTGCACTGATGATCATATTCAAGCCCCCCTTGCTGTTGCAAGGACNACAAATCTCCCTCCATCTGGGATCAGATCCTGCTCTTGCCTGCATAAAATTTGCCAAGGGCATCCCATCACACTAGAATAAAATCCATGCCCCTTATTCCTCACTAGAGGCCTCTGCCTTTCTCTGAAATACTCTATACCCCACTCCAGCCACACTGCCCTGCTCTCTATTACTTGAACACAGCCACGTTTGTTCAGCTTTTGCACTAGGTACTCTGTCTATGGGAACACTCTTCCTGCAGACCACGCCTTGCCTGGCTGCTTCTTGACATTTCAAGTCTCAGCCCAGTGTCCCTCTTCTGTGATTCTTATCTAGAGAGCACCTATCACCATCTGAAACCTTCTTGTTTAGTTATCTACCTTTGGGTTGTTTGTACCCTCACTGAAATACAGGTTTCCTGAGAGCAAAGCCTTTCTCTGTCTTACTGCCTGATTTGAATCCCTAGCACTAGCAGGTAACTAGGAATTCAATAAATACACATTGGATGTTTTTTCTACTTACAACAATGGAAGAAGCATCCTTTCTCCTGACGAAAGTCCACTTTTCACTCTTCCTGCACTGATGATCATATTCAAGCCCCCCTTGCTGTTGCAAGGACTTTACTTCTGCAGACATCCCTGACTTGCGTCACCTATGC
>NW_007738481.1:2924-12255 GCF_000696425.1 Galeopterus variegatus | reverse complement strand
TTTTCCTTTTTCTTCATATTAACGCCTTTTGAACAAATACACGTTCACAACTGTCCCTAACACCTCTGTGTGGCACAGTCCCAGACCTGACCTTTCACCTATTTCTAAATTTTGGGAAGGATATTATCAATTGAAAATCAAATTCTTCACCATCCCTACCAATTCATCATCCCCTCCAAGTCTGCACCCCGTACCACAGCAGGGCCATGTCTCAGTCACTTGATTCCAGAAACATGAAAGACCAGGTTTACCTGTCTGTGGACTGTTCAAGCTAACATGCTTCTGTTGTTTGTCTTTTTACCATTCTTATGCCAATATTCTAATTGTAAGCATCATAATTCCCTGTGTAACAACCTCCTCTCTTAAGTCATTCTGCTACTTGTACCCTTAACCTTTCCAATTGCAAAAACCAAAAATTTAAAAAATATGTCTATGTATATATAACCCCTCTCCATTGTCCCCATCAGCACTGCACTGTGCCCCAGGACATCGTTTATGGGATGAAGCTTCTCATGACCCAGGGGAACTCTGTTTTCTGTCCCTCTTCTCATCCTTCTCAGCAGAACTCTTGTTGACTGCGTGTTATTTTTCTTTATCTCCTTCACCCACTCCAGACAGGCTTCTTTCCCTCCGTTCTCCTGAAACTGCTTTTGGCAAGGTCGTTACTGACCTTCATGCTGACCAATCGGTCATTTTTCTATTTTTGTCTTTCTCAGTCTTGCAGCAAAAGCTGCTTCCTCCCTCTTGAAACAGTTTTCATTTCATCTTCCAAACAGGACACTCTTACCTGTTTTTTCCACACCTCTCTGGTTACTCAGTGTTTTGGGCTCTATCTCTAAAAATTAGAAGATTCAGGGGCTCAGCGCTGGGCCTCTTCCATCTTTCTCCATATCTTATTTTTAAGAGAACTCATCCAGTCTTATGGCTTTAAATACTATTTATATGTTGATGACTCATATGTATTGCCTGTGGTCCTGACCTTTTTCTCCTGAGCTACAAATTTGTACATCCAACTGCCTGCTTGGCATCTTCACCTGGATGCTTTGTGTGTTAACTATAGTGAGTCTGAAGCAACTGATTCTGCACACACTCCTAGTGTGTGAAATATAGTGAACACACACACACACACACACACACTCTGTTCCTTTTCCAGGCTTTCCCATCTCAGTACATGGTCACTCCATCCATCAGGTAGTTAAAGTCATAAGCCTGCACACCATGACTGAATCCTCGCATTTCCTTAAGCCCACTTGTGATACACAGAAAGTCTTGCCATTTCTACTTCTAAATATGTCTAGTTCTCACTGCTTCTCTTTGGTCCCAGCCTCATTCTTTTGGCCCTGAGCTGCACCCCCTGCTTCTAAAACTATCAGTCCAATCCAGTTTCTACCCAGTTGCCAGACTGTTCTTTAAAAAATTAAATCAGGTCATGTGACTGTCCTGCTTGAACTCTCTGGTGACCTCCACTCCGGATAACATGCAGACGTCTTACTGTGGCCTGTGGAGCCCTACAGGGTCGCTCCTGCTCAGCTTTCTAACTCGATCTTGTACCCTCTGCTCTGCTCACTGCCTTCCAGCCGCACTTGCCTCTGTGTGTCCCTGAAGCACACCCAATCCATTCCTGCCATTAGGCCACTGCCTGAAACGCTTCTACCCAGCGCTTGCCCGGCTGGATCCTTCTTAGCCTTCTGTCACACCTCAAATGTGCCTCTTCACAGGCTGTCCTTAACCCTCACAACAGAAGTTGCCAGCCACCTTGTCCCTTGCTCCTTCTGGTACATTACATTTTGACACTTTACTCTGTTTATTTCCTTTACAGTACTGGCTTACTTATTTCCTTCTACCCCTATTATGGGTATCTCCCTCTATTGAAACAAAAATTCTATGTGGGTGGGAACATTGCCTGTAATGTTCACTGATATATCTCCTGTGCTTAGGTCTGTATCTTGGTTAATGTGCATAATTGTCATTCAAAGATTGTTTGTCTAATAGCCAGTAAACCCAGTATTGAGGTTTCTGATTATAATTATTATTCTCAATAATAACTTTCCATCTTATCTGATTTCTGGCTGACCTTTTGGTTTTATTTTTATTATCCTGTATATTTGTTCTTCATTCATTTTGAATGGATTTCTAAGCCATTCCAAGTAAAGCCCCTTGGGCCCACACAAAGAGTTAAATGTACCAGTTTTCTGGAAACTGCTTTGCCTAATTACTTTTTAACATGGTTTGAGGAATGTGTGAATGTCTTTCCGCTCTTATATTTTACCTCCAATCATGATAAACTCTGATTTTTACTCCTGGTTGTAGAAAGATGTGCAGAGGGTTCAGTGACCCCCAAGAAAACTCATAATAGTTCATGGACTTACCTTCCCTTTTCTGAATAGAGAAACCAATCTCTGGAAACTGTCTTGTGACCTGGGATTTTGGCAATTTCATTAATAATGATGGCTAGTATCCTCAAAGAAGTAGAGTTTTTCAAGTCTCCTTATTGAGGACAAGACTTTCCCATTATTTCTCATCCAGAAATTTGTTTTCTTGTCTCCTTTCACCACGGAAAGTCGTGTTACGAAGCACACTGCTGCTTCTGCTGTTTCCAGATCTTGGTTCCATCTTGGTCTGTATCACTGCTGCTGACTAAATCTTGTAAATTTAAATTGGTTTTCAGCTTTTGAAGGATAATTTGGTATTGTCCTTATTTATATTTGGTAATTCCAGGTTAAATCACTTGATTAGAGTAACTGGTGCAAGTTCTATCAGGATCATGAAGTTAGTCTTCATTGAGATCAAATCCTGATCTTCCCTATAGAGTCTTGCTGTTTTGCACAGAGTATGCACATGGAGATATTTGCAGGTGTTACTGGTGGAAACCAAAGGAGTTGAGGAAATAAATAGAAGGGGACTTACAGTGAGATCTGGGTCCCAATGATGATGGCTATTGTTAGATCCAGGCTGTGTGACTTCCCCAATAGCAGTGGGGGACACAGAAAGGCTGGGTCTGGCTGCAGCTTGGGGAGCTCTGTGCATGCCTTTGTGTCACTCAGTCCATGTTTACTCTTTGGCTTTTACCTGCACCTATCTCAGACTTGTTTGAAAAAGGAGATTTATAAATTTGATGTTCAAATAATCCAGGCACATTTTTGCCTGGATTACCATCTGATCTGGGAGAAGAGTTAACTTCTTACTCTCTGTATATAAATTTTGGGAGGTGAATCTTGAGTTCTCTCTCATACCTAGAAAAATGACTTTTCCAGATACATACTCAAGTATATGGTTGTTAGTTTCTTACCCATCTTCTAAGATAACTTTTGTTTTATTATTAATATTATTATATTAAGTCGCAGGAAACTATCTTGAAATGACTAGTTCCTTTTGTCTAGTGCCCATCAGACAGTATTTATTAAGCTCTCTTTGGGGTATAACTCTACTAGGTAGGTAGAATAAAGTAATGAAGAATAATAAATAAATACATTTTTTCTCTAGCCACTAAAGGTTTAATGGCTATGATAGTTAGATAAGTTCATGAAAGTAATTTTAAAGGATCATACATGTGCTGGGCTTTTACAAGATCTCTGATGTACTTTAGTTTCCTGTCCTATCCCAGAAAAGTTTCTATCTTTAAGATTTCTACTTAAAATTTTCTAGTTTTTACTAATAACAACTACACTTTTTTGGGTGTGCATGTGAATTTATTTATTTATTTTTAGCTCCCACCAATAAGTGAGAACATATGGTATTTCTCTTTCTGTGCCTGACTTGTTTCACTTAATATAATTCTCTCAAGGTCCATCCATGTTGAACAACTACACTTTTTGATGAATGTGCTAATTATCCTGACTTGATCATCACACACTGTACAGGGATTGATATTCAACTCTGTACTCCATAAATATGTATAATCAATTATGTCTCAAGAAAAAGATGAAAAAAACTCAAAAAATGGTGTAAATTAATTATGTATTTTTTGTATACCAATTATACCTCCATAAATCTGGGGGAAAATATTAACATCCCCTCCCTCCCCACCAAAAATCCCCCCCCAAACAAATCAAAACACATATACCCATCCTTCAAGGCCCTCACTACATGCCTTTCCTGTTTCCCTCAGGCTCTGACTTCACTGTGCAACAAACAACGAATGAAAACCACTAATTTTTACTTATAAGGTTGTAAGAAGATCGAACAACCTTGGAGTCTTACTGGAATTTTATGAAAAATGGTTTTCTCCAGCTCTTCCTCTGAAGTCTATCTGAAAAAATTCTTTGAACCTCTGAGCCTATTTCTGTGTACATTTACCCATACTGCAACAATATTTGTTCTTTGTCCCAGAAAATATTACCCCAGATTAGACTTACTTTCTAAAGATCAAAGTTATCAAGACATTGGTGATGAAACAGAGGAGAGGAGGATTTAGCATCTCTTAGTTTGCTATTCTGTGGTCTTTGTCTTTAGGTCAGTGTAAGTTTCTGTCAAGGTATCTTTTTGCTAAGCCTATAATTCAGAGTGATCAGTCTGAGTTTGCTATTGGGACATCTTAAAAATACAAATGCCTCTGTAGGTATATCAAGAGGTCATTCTTAATCACCTGCCTAGAGACCTCCAAGTGTCAGATGCTCAGTAGTTCTGTAAACGTGAGTAATCCTGTAATAAAGGCAACTTTGTGTCTATCAGTGTATCTGAATGAGAAAACCTGTTATTTTCAAGATAAAAGGCTATAAATTAGCATGTCATCTCATGTGAAGGGGGCTCCTGGGTTCTGCATGTTTCCTTTTACTCCTAAGTGTATTAGGTATTGGGGTTAAGTCACCACAGCTGGGCAGCCCTGTTTGTCCTGTAATCTCCATGACTTGGATCTATGGTCTCTGTATTGTGTGAGACTGAGGTTAGAAGTTAGTATACAAGGAATATTGGTTTCACTTCATCCTTATCCCATTCAATTCAAGAGACATTATTGAGTAACTACGAGGTATGAAGCACTAGACAATGGGAACTGGGGGAGACGTGCAGATTAATCTGAGTCTCTGCCTTTCAGGAACTCCTGCACTAGTTGTGAAGACTGGCTCTTAAACATGGGCTATAAATTTCTTTTATTTGCAGAGATAAAGGGGTATGAGATCATAGAGGAGTAAATAATAAACGCCATCTAGGAGAATTAAGGAAATCTAGGCCTTGTGGGCAGAGCAAACAGCATCTGCAGCAGCAGAGAGGCAGAAAGAACATGATGATCGTAATAACTCCGTATAGCATACGGCAGAAAGAACGTGATGATGTCTCAGGAAAATAGAAAAAATCAGTGTGGCTGGAGCATAGGGTTGATGGTCAGGAACAGCAGTTGATTAAGTGGACTAGAGCTTACTGTGAAAGGCCATGCACTTTCCCAGAAACGAAGGTGAGCTGTTGTCAGTTTTTAAATGTAGGAAGTGGCATGGCCACATTTGTGCTACTGAAAGATCATGTGTACAGTGGGATAGAAGATGTACCAGGGAGACCAGAGTTGAAAACATAGATTATGTCACTCAGTGCTCCAATGGGAGACCACAGCAGTGGCAAAATAGTTGGTTTGGAGAGAGGTTTGGTGACTAATCAAATGAAGGGCAGGGGTAGAGGATGAGTTACAGAAAGGAAGTGATGACTCTGAGGTTTTTCAAGCCAGGAGACTTGGTAGATGGTGCCATCCACTGACAATATGAAAAGGGGAAACGGAGATCATAAGTTATAATTGGCCAGAAATAAAGTTTGCATCCATGCTGAGAAATATAGACTCTGCTTCCAACAAATAGTGTTCTGGAGTTGACTGACCCTTTGGAAGGTACAGGTTTTGTAAATATCAAAGTTTCTTTGAGTAAACATAAGTAGGCTTGTCAGCAAGTCCAGTCAGATTGGGAATTAATACAAAACACGAGTGTCTTCCTAATCCTAGCCCCAAATACTGTATTGTTTTGTTTTCCTAATAGGTAGATCATGTATGGTCCTACAAATCTCTCCAGGGCTCTGTGCTTACAGCCATGGGTGTCTAGTTTGGGTCAACAATGACAGCAAGTTTTGTAAATGTCAAAAGTTTCTTTGAGTAAACATAAGTAGGCTTGTCAGCAAGTCTGGGCAGTTCGGGATTTAATATAAAATACAGAAAGTTTTCTTAATCCTAGCCCCAAATACTTTTGTTGTTGTTATGTCTTCTCTTGTGGGTAGATCATGTATGGTCCTATAAATCTCTCCAGGGCACTGTGCTTACAGCCATGGGTGTCTAGTTTGGATCAACAATGACATATTCTTGTAATAAAGGCTGAGTTGGCAGCGGACATCGCCAGGGCATGTGGATATTAGAACAGTAGTTCTAACCAGAAACCATCCGTCTTCCAAAGGAGACCTGAGTAATTGCCACTTACCCTTAAAAATAGATAAGCAAGAAGAGAATCATCTCCGTGATCCACTCCAGAGACAGCTCTTCAGGATTACCCACTAGGGAGGAAAGAACTCTGGGCGACTCTTCTTCCAATTCTAAATCTCCAATGCTACTGACCAGGAAGCCAAATTTCATTCGACTTCAGATTGTTGAATCTTTGTATGAGTCCTTACTCTGTCACCACTACTTGTGATAGTGTATTAACATGATATTCTATTCTTTGCCATTCTTTCAGTGGAGAAAGAACTGGGCTTTTCTAAAGTGTAAGTTCAGCTGGGAGATGATCACTCGTCTCTTTGTCTTCAGATATTAACTCGGTGGTGACTCATCTGCTACTTGTGTTATCTCAGACAATGTTGTAATCTGGAAAGTACCCTTTTTGTGAATGTAAGTGAAACAGTCTCTTTGTTGCACCCTATTTAATTCATGTTGTCCCCTTCTAGAGAGAAATTGAGCATCTACACATCAAAATGAGTACCCAGGAGCATTACACTTGGTTTGAGTACTTCTGGGTACAGAGCTATGATTTGTTTAATTTCTTATGTGCCCCCCATCCCACCACAGTTTCCTTTGATTATTGTCCTTTTGTAAGTTATTTTATAGTGAATAAATGCTTAAATCCAAAATATACCATGAGATTACCCACTGCCAACTTTATTTTATGCATAAACTAGGCCACCTAGGTGCCTCCCTAACAGTTTAGCTGTACTCTGCACTGGGGACTGTTGACCAGCTAACTTACAGCTTTTTGAGTTTCCATCACAAGTTCCATGTATCTTCCTTCCTTGCTACTTCCTGTTTAGAATCATCTTTCATATGTGAACACAGAATTTCAACAGTATGGGTAAACTGTAGGCTTAGTTGAAGTTTGGTTTACAAGACTGAGGACAAAATTCTCACAAAGTGTAATATTTAAGTGACTTCCCTTTTCCCACCTACCCTCAAAAAGCTATTCCTTGTAAGTCACCCTGAGTCATCTCCAATAGGGACTTTTACAGCAGCATTGGAGAGAGCCTTTACTGTAAGAAGTGGTGACTTATCAGTGCTATGTTGAACAGAAAGGAGAAAAACTCTTTGAGCTCCTGAGTAAGAAGTCCATATATCGTACCAGCAGACAATCGCTGGTATACTCAGCCATCCCCATAGTATGTTACTGTAGCCAAATGCCCAATTCCAGAAGTTGAAAATGGAATTATGGAATCTGGATTTAGACATTTATTTTCTTTAAATGATACAGTGATGTAAATCAAAGTGTAAGCCTGGCTTTACCGTCAATGGCAGTAACGTAGCGTGGTGCCAACCAAACAGCAAATGGAATCCTCCACTGCCAAGGTGCTTCAGGCATGAGTTAGGCTAAAGCTTTGGGGATTTAGTGATAAAATGAGGTTTTTGGAGGAATAAATACATGGTACCTATGTAGGAGAAAGATACTACCTATGGTTGGGTTTTCTGGTTAAAGAATTTGCAAGAAAACTTTGAAAGTAATATCTAAAAGTTGAAGAAGTAGAAATTTATATTCTGGAACATTGCTAAATCTGTATTAATGTAGGGGAAATTAGAAGATGCTTTAAAAAAGCAGATAGTCCCAAGGCCAATGAGTAGAGATTTTTCATATATATATATATATATATATGTATATGCACATATACATACATATTTGTGTGTGTGTATATACTTAATGAGGATAAAATGAACTCTCAATCCCATTGGCCATATCAATAGGGGAAATTGGCTGAGATCAGAATTTTATTCCAAATACTATAAACATTATACATCCACACATTGAAAATGTAGCTTTTATAGAAGGAGGCTAGTACTCAGGTTGAGTCTCTGTCCCCTGTTCTCCCCTTTCTCCTACTCTTATTGAGAAGTGTCTGACTTTATAAAAACCTAGCAATATTGGGAGCCCCCTTCAGAAAGCTCAGACACCTCATCAACTTTGTTTTGGGAGTGGAAGGAAGTGGTAAATGTTGGTGGTAAAAATTGGTGAGAGAACGTCTCAGATCTACTGACTCGAATGAAGTGGAAAATAATGACAGGGTCCAGTGCTTCCTGGTGTAGGTCAGGATGGAGAAAACAGACCGTGGCATGGTTCATCATGTCTGAAAGGTAATGCATATGAGCCCCCCTCCACCTCACCCAAAGGAGTCTCTCCTTATACTCAGGAGAGTGGACTTGAGCACCTGCATCCTACCCCCATCAACTCCAAGCTGGCTATAAGATGTATACAAGAAAGTTCTTTTTTTCAGAAATAAAAGGCCTTCTGGTCCAATTCTTTTCTCAGGTCCTATATCTTGTCTCTACCACCTCCACATATCCACCATGGTAATTATAACAAAAACAATAAGGAACTGGACAGGAAGTGTCCTACAGCTGTGTGCCTGGCTGCACCCTCATTGGAACTAACCCTGTGCAGTGTATGTCCTTGGGAACCTGGAGTCAAGCAACCCCACATGTGAAGGTGCCTAAAGCTCACCTCCATCTGAAGGAAACACAACTGTTTCCCCACTCTTCATGTGCTATTTATTGAAAATCAGTTGGCTGTAAATACATGGCCTTATTTCTGGGTTCTCTATTCTGTTCCAATGGTTCATGTGCCTGTTTTGTGCCAATACCATGCTGTTTTGCTTACTATAGCTTTGTAGTGTATTTTGAAGTCAGGTAGTATGATGCTTACAGCTTTATTCTTTTAGCATGGTATTGCTTTAGCTATTCAGGGTCTTTTGTGGTTTCATACAAATTTTAGGATTTGTTTTCTATTTCTGTGAAGAATGTCATCAGTATTTTGACAGGCATTGCATTGAATCTGTAGATCACTTTTGGTGGTAAGGTCATTTTCACACCATTGATTCTTCCAACCCAAGAATGTGGAATGTTTTTCCATTCCTTTGTGCCCTCTTCAATTTCTTTCATCAGTGTTTTATAGTT
>NW_007738481.1:0-1812 GCF_000696425.1 Galeopterus variegatus | reverse complement strand
TAGCTGTGACTCTGATCCTGAGCAGCTGAGCACAGCACTAGCCCAACTCTGGGAGAAAAGGGGTGTTCTATTCTGGGGGTTAGGGCCTGGGGAGTAGAGTATGGCCACAATTCAAGAGCCAGAGCAAATGGGGCTTAGTTGTCACTCAGTTCCCAGGGAGTGAGGCACCTTGTAGTGGTGCCTCTAGCCCCTGGAACAGTGGGACTTGGCAATATCTCAGTCTCCATGAAGTTGCAGCAACAGACAGAACCCAGAATGGTGAGGCACATCTGTCATTTGGGCCTTGGGGGGCAGGGAGCAGCACAGGGCAGGCTTCACTTCTTGGGGGAAGGGCTATCTCAGCAGCTCCTTCTCCAGCTCCAGGGAAGCAGAGTGCTAGAGCTGTTCAGCCTCTGAGACAGGTATCTTAGCTCAGCCACTGCTCTGTTTCCCTGAGACATGAGGCACTACGTCAGCTCAGTCCTGGGATGCACAGTCCTTGGCTGAGCCAAGCAGCTTCTTGGCCAGAAGAGCAATTTCCCAAGGGGTGATGCACCCTGGCATCTCAGTCCTAGGAGTGGGGCACAGCCACACTGCGAGAAACAGGTAGTTACAGCTTCTCTAAGAGGGAGCGTGCAGCTTTGCAGCTTCAGTTCCAGGGAGGGAGGGTCACTACTGCAACGAGGAAGAATGGGTGCAGGGATTCCACCCTACTTACTCCCACAGGGCAAGGTGTGACAGCTGCTCTCAGCTGGGCTTGAGGAAGTCAGTTCAGTGGTGGCTTAGCCTCTGGGATAAATAGCATGTCTCATCCCTGTGGTAAAACAATCCCCAGCAGCAGTTCCAGTTCCAAGATGGCACGGTAGCCATGTGAGCCACAGAGAGTGGGGCACAGTGTCACCTCCTCGGGGGAACACAACTGTGTGGACTCCAGGCAGCTCCCTCAGCTAGGCTTCATGCCTGTGAGGACTGCCTGGGTCCCCAGTGGTGAGGACAGTAGGTATCCAAGGTGTTGGTGAGGGCTGCTGGGGTCCTCTGGCTTACCTCTCCCCACAGAGAGAATTTCCTGAGGATGGGGTGGTGGAAGCTTGGGGTCTCCTTTCATTCTCTATGGGGCTATTGTGAGTTTCTGTGCTCGCTAGCATCTCTGTTGCTGCTTTCAGGGGCTCTAGCACTCCCCTTTAGTTATTTTCCACCAAATGTAGTTGTTTGTTGCTTTGTCTGTCTTTGTGGGAGAGACCAGCAGGAGGGTCTTCTAGTCTGCTGTCTTGCTCCATCCCTTACTCTCTCCATGAACTTTTTGAAGTACCCTTGTATTGATTTGTTTTCTGAGGACCAAGAGAGGGTAAGAACTTGGGAGTTTGGGAATAAGAAGAGTCTATGTATAAGAAATAAATTATACAAATTTCTAGTCTGATTCTGGAAAAGTGATATGACATATATTTAGATCTTTTACCTAACTTCGGATCTTTTTATTGTCATCATGAGTGTGCCCACATCTTTCCTTTTCTACATTTGTTTCAGGACTTTCTTGTGATCCTCCTCCTCCTATCAAAAATGGTCGGAGTGTTCATTATCCTGACCCCATACCTGTTGGTACTGTGGTAAGATACTCTTGTTTACCTGCCTTCCGCCTCATCGGAGAAAAAACTATTTTTTGTACAAGTAAAGACCAAGTGAAAGGAATCTGGGATAAAGCTGCTCCTATATGTGAATATTACAATAGAAATTCTATTTGCCCTGAGCCCACAGTACCAGGGGGATACAGAGAAAAAGGATCTAGGCCACCATACAGGCATGGTGATTCTGTGACATTTACGTGTAAAGCCAACT
>NW_007738480.1:43124-43720 GCF_000696425.1 Galeopterus variegatus | reverse complement strand
AAAAATCCAATTAGACAAAAGAATGAAATAAGAGGTATCAATAATGAAAAGAAGGAAGCAAAGTTATTGTTACTTTTTGATGACACACTTTTACATATTGAAAAATCACGATTAACAAATGAACAAAAATTAGGAACAAGAAGAAAATTTATAAGGTGGCCTTTTACAAAATACTGAAAAAGAAGATATTGAAAGAAAAGATGTCAATTCTCCCTAAATTAATCTCTAAATTCAATATGATTCCTAGATAATTCACTTTACTGAACAAAACAATTTCATATTTTATTTGAAATTACAAGCATGTGAGAATAATTATAAAATTTCTGAAAATAAGAAGCAACGATTAGGGGAATGCTCTATCTATATTAAAATGTATTATAAAACTATAATAATTTTAAAAAGTGGTCACAGATTGGGAATAAACAGAATAAAACACTTAATGTAAACCTGGGCTACATGGGAATTTAGTATATTCTCGAATTGACTTTGTGTCGGGGAGAAAATTTGATTGTACAATAAAGAACCACAAATGTCCACTAAATATATGAAGAAAGTTTAAAGTCAGTACTAATCAAAGAAATACAAATAAAAACAGT
>NW_007738480.1:40330-42761 GCF_000696425.1 Galeopterus variegatus | reverse complement strand
CTCGAATTGACTTTGTGTCAGGGGGAGAAAATTTGATTGTACAATAAAGAACCACAAATGTCCACTAAATATATGAAGAAAGTTTAAAGTCAGTACTAATCAAAGAAATACAAATAAAAACAGTTGGTGAGAGTATAAGTTGGCATAATTTTCTAAAGGACACTTTAACAAAATAACCTAAAGCTCTCAGTAACTGGCACACACCCCCTAGTTCACTGTCACACCAGCTTGGAGTAGTCCCTGGCTTCTCTCTGTCTTGCCACATCCCAGCTGAGATGAAATCATGTTGGTTCTAAGTTACAGTTATATCCAAAATCTTACCACTTGTCAACACCTCCTCTTCTGCCACGTGGGTTTAGATGCTATAATTTCTCACCTGGATTATTGCAATATCCTTCTAACTGGTTGTTCTGTTTCCAAAATTGCACCCACACTCCCATATTTATTTTTAGCACACAACCAGGAGGGTCCTTTTAAAGGGCAGATCAGATCATGAGACTTCATCCCTCCATACTCTAAAGTCTCCCAAATCACTGAGAGAAAGTCAAGTCCTCCCGATATTCTACATGCAGCTCACACTCCCAGCTCACGGCTCAGCCTCTCACATTGTATATCCTTGTCACCTCCTGCTCACTCGTTTTGTTCCCACCAAATTGGCCTTGCTGCTGCTCACCTCAGGCCCTTTGCACTGGCTGGTTCTCTGCCCGGATTCTGCATGGCTCTCCCTTCATCTCCTTCTAGTCTTTTCCCAAGTGTCACCTGCTCAATTAGGCCTATCCTGGTTATCCTATTTAAATTGGCAACACACCCACCACACTCCCAGTCCTGTTCAACCTGTTCTTTGTTTTTCTTTTTTTGTACTTAGTTATCATTTTTTAACAGACTATTAATTTACTTAGTTTTAATCTGCGTTGGTTATAGTCTGTCCCCACTAGATTATAAATTTCACAATGGCAGAGATTTTTGTCCGTTTCATTCACAGACATCTGAGTCTAGCATGCAGGCAGCCACCCAGTAATGTTTGTTGAATGAATTGCTGAACAATATTTGCCATAATCCTTCCTGCCTGATAAGACTTAAGTAAAGCACTGTAATGATCATGTAGGACTCACAGAAGCAGGGCGCTGCGTGACAGTCAGGATCTTCGAAATCTGGTAAAGGCACAAAGAAAATCAATGTTTTCACATTCAGTCCTAAATGGTGGCCTATTATTTCTTCCAGAAGATTCTCTGGCCAATAATAGGCTCATGCCAAACTCCTTGTCACAATAGTAATAAATATGACAATAATAACTATAATAATGAAAATAGTCCCTTACATTGTATACCATTTTATACAACACACAAGTGTCGTCTGTCCATTGTCTTATTGAAGCCTCATGAAGAGCCCATGTTAGGTAGGCAGGTAGATGCCAACTACTCAGTGGCTTAAAAACACTACTTTTTGCTATGAGGATATTTCTTGAAAAGGAAGACGGGAGCACATTGTGTCGCGGCTGAAGATGTCTGTACGTTGAGATGTGACACACATTGAAAGCAACGTGCAAGTGTTAAGTGAAAGCTACTCTTACATAAAACTGTATTTTCACATCTATTTATCTGCTATGCTTGATAAGAAGAGAGATGGGGATTTGTTAATGGGGAATGAAGGAAATGGAAATGAACTATGATTTTAAGAAACATTTGATGTGATAAACTTGAGAAGAAATTATGCTCTTTGGGCCTAACATGTAAAAGGACAGTGTGTGCACGTGTGTGAGTCTGTGTGTGTCTGTGTGTGTGAGAGAGAGCGAGTGTTCTGGCTAGGCAAATGTGGCTACTAAGTATTTTACTTGATTAACTATTTTACTTGATTAACTATCAGAAAAATGTGGCTACTAAGTATTTTACTTGATTAACTATCAGAATCAACTGATCACAAATTATCTGTTGAGAGCCCCTGAGCAAAATATTTGCCATTAATTACACATACTTAACATTTAATTAAACTCTCAGCCTAAGTGCATTTAATTTTAGAGAAATAAATGTAGCCAAATTCCTACTTACTGAATTGAATTACATTGTGCGTCTCTCTGCGGCCTGCAGGACCCTCAACAGGGTGTGGTTTAACATGGCTCACCGCCACACTGAGCCAGTTGGGGACGTGCTGACACCTTGCCCTGGACATTTTCAGCTTAGAGTGCAGTTCAGGCATGGAGCTTTCTCAAAACAAGGTGCCAGAGTCCTTCCCAACCTCCAGAATGTTGACCCAGCAGAGAGAACTTTGCATAAAATGAGGACGCAGAGGATCTCTGCTGGAGGGGGACAGGTGAGTCTGAAGAACACAGGTGAGGATAATGAGCATGGGGTATGACCCAGTAGGGGTCATGGCTGGCAGCTCCTCTGCTGTCCGGTTGATGGCAGGGTCCTCACACGCTGGCCTGGGAAGGGCG
>NW_007738480.1:33452-39410 GCF_000696425.1 Galeopterus variegatus | reverse complement strand
GCTTTTCAATCAAAGTTTATTAAGAGTGGTCTAAACATGATGTCCCCAGCCCTATTCTTCCCCCTAACTCCATCAGCCTCCCCAACCTCCGCAGGAACAGCTCTGCTGGCACTTGATTAGCCACCGAGTGCTTTCCAGTCCCCATCTGAGCGGTGGTCAGGGTGGCAGCAGATGCCACGGTGACTCTGGGATGCCCCGCACCCTGCATCAGGCCGGAGCCCATCCTTGGGGGCTTCCCAAATGGACTGCTGGGGGCCCCTCTCCAGGGAACCGCCTCGGCTGATGGGAGCCCTCTTGGCGGGCGCTCCAGCCAGCTTCTGCTCAGCCTGGACAACCGCAGGCCACACTCGGCTGATAAAGGCGCCAGCAGACCTGATCCCCCTTTTTATTCCTTTGCGCTGAATGAATGTTCACTGCATCCTATTTATTATTAGTCTCTCAGAAGCAAACGTATTCCTTTTTTTTAAAGCTTTTTATTTTGAATAATTTTAGACTTAAAACTTGCAAAACAAAGTGCAAAAACTGTTCTTATATTCCTCATGCCACTCCTACTAATGGTAGCATATTTTATAATCTCAGTATAATTAGCAAATTTAGGAAGTTAACACTGGCACAATATTGCTAACTCAACTACGGGCCTCATTCAGTTTTTACCTAGTTGCCCACCAGTGTGCTTTCTCTGTCCCAGGCCCTCACGTTGCCTTTAGAAGTCCTATCTCCTGTTCGTGAGCTGTTAGTCCCACCAGTCTGTAGCATTTCCTCAGCCTTCCCTTGTCTTTAATGACAGCGCCCCTAGTGTTTCATGATGCTCCCTTTACCATCCTGAAGTGACACTATTTTTGACAGGTCTCATTTGCTGAAAAATGTGACTATATATGTGTGTATATACGTGTATGTATGTTTATGTAAATGTCAAGTAAAATTTGAATAGAAACTATAAATTTCATCAGTTCATTATCATGATTCAGAAAATACTCATTTCTTCAGGAAAAAACTTTTAAATTTGAGAAATAAAAAAGTAAATAAGGAAGAAAGAACAACACGGGCGTGAAGAACGTGGTTCTGGAGTCAGACCGCGGGGGGTTAAATGGTGCGTGAGCTTGTACAGGTCGCTTCACCTCCTGTCCCTCGGTTTCCTGTTTTACCTACTTGATAGCGCTGCCTTAAGGATTAATTTTTCTTTTTTAATTCATGTATGAGCACAGCGCTTGGCATCTAGTGCGTTTTAACACAGTAAATATTTAGGCGTTGTGAACCGTGTGCAGTCTCTGTCAGCTCTTCTGCTTCTCCTGCTTCCTCCATCTACAAGCCTTTAAGAATGTAAAAACCGTTCTTTAGTGCGTGGCCTTAGCTTGCCAGCCGGTTTTAAACCACAGGCAGGTTAACATGCATCACAAAGATAAGCTTCACATCTTCACCCTTTTGGTCTTTTTAAAACTGTAAAACATTTAAACATAAAGAAAAGCCCATAGAGTACAGCTTTAGAAAATATTAAAATTTTCATATTTACTTTACTTTCCTCGTTTCCTGACTACACACAGCCACATTCCAGAAGTTCTGTGTGTCCTTCCCATCTTTTCTCCTGGTCCCAAGGTTAAACTACAATTCCCAGCCTTCCATGCAGTTAGGTATGACCACGTGACTGCGTTCTGGCCACGAGAACCTGGGTGGAAAAGATAATGTCACTTCTAAGCCCCAATGGTGACAAAGTAGTTACGTCTTTTTCTTGGTTCTTTTCGCCATCTGCCACTGTTAACGCTATTAAAATTTCAGGGCTTATCTGTTAGAGCAGTTGGTGTTATACAAATTTCAACATAATCCATGGTTTAATAATTTTTCTAAATGTGTATTTATCTATGTATAATATATAGTACCAGTTCATATTGCAAGCATCTGAACAAATGGCAAAAAATGGTACATAACAGTCCACAACTTGCTTTTTTTTAACTCAACAGTATGTTTTTGAGATCTATTAGTAAATGTTCATGCTTTAACAATGTTAATTATTTGTCTGACTTAAATAAGCTAACTTAGGCCCATAAAAGTGTAGTAGAAAATTTTAATATTAAAAAATTATAATACTGTATGTTTGAATCTTTTAAATTGTTTCTAGGGAGCATATATAATCACCCCCTGGTCAGCTGGTGATATATACTGGTGAGGTAGCTTACATTTCAGTTTTCATATTCACGCATCGCTTTTTATATGATTCTCCTCAACAACTAAGTTAGAGAAGACTGGTATTATCATCTCTAGTTTGTCAATGAGCTCAAATCTTAAACACCTTCTAGTTGTGTGACTTCGGGTACATTACTTGGCAGTTCTGTCGCTCAGCATATTCCTTTCTAAAATGGGGATAAAACTTGAATTTTATCTTTGGATTATCATGAGGATTAATTGAGTTTTTGCATAGAAAGCATTTAGCCCATTGCAGAATACACAACACAGTAAGTATTAAATAAATGTTAACTACGATAGTGCCTCTTAGCAGGAAAAGGTGAGTGTATTTCATGCAGTTAATATAAAACTAAAACCCTGAGCTTCATATGTTCACTGAAGAAAACCATGCTCTTTAGTATGAGTGGTTGCTTTCTGAGTTTTTCCTCAATGTCACTCCATTGTCCATTTGTTTTATGTCCACTGGGACCTATTCGCAATCACAAAATGTTGTTGGGTTTTCAATTGTGAAGCGAACGTTTAAAATTCCAAACTTTTGGCCAATTTGCTAATTTTTTTTCTAGTGAATAAGAAAAAGTCTCCCATTAGTCCATTTTACCAGCTGTGTCACTGGGCCCGACTCCCTGACGTCACCACTGTCTTGTGTCAGCCACACACTTGTTCTTCCTCTCAAGAGTCCTCGTCTACCTACCCCGACCTTGTATGACAAATGCCTCACGCACAGCTGCTTTTTCAGTGAGGGACACTTGCCACCTTCTTTTCTTCTCCTCCAGCTTAAATCTCTGCTGTTCCCCGTCTTAGTTCATTTTGTGCTGCTATAACAGAATAATCGAGAGTGAGTCAATTTATAAAGAACAGATCTTTACTTCTTACAGTTCTGGAGGCTGGAAAGTCCAAGGTCGAGGGGCTGTGTCTGGAGAAGGCTTCTTGTTGAGTCATCCCGCAGACAAGGCAGAGGGGCAGGAGAGCATGAGAGAGCGGAGAGAGAGGGGGCTGGGGATCACTCCACGATAACTAATCCACTCCCTTGATAGCGGCATCAATTCATCATGAGGGCAGAGCCTTGTGACCTAAGCACCTCTTAAAGTTCCTACCTCCGAACACGGTTGCACTGGGGATTATGTTTCTAGCACATGAACTGTTCTAGCACATTTCTGTTCTTATTTTCCTGCCTGCATGCTGTACTGATCCCCCAAAAAAGGCAATGAGGAAGAATAGGGGTGAGGTCTCTTGGGTTCTCCATATGGAACAGGTATAAAGAATTTTTCAGGCCCTCAAGAGTACCCCATCTGGGTCCACCTCACAAGTGAAACTGAACTTTACACGTTTTTCTATTATTTAGCAATTTAGCAACTAATTATTTAGGTTGGGTTTGGTGGTGACAGGTCCTAACCTGGGTTTTCACCTTTTTTTTTTCTTTTTCCTGGCGGCTGACTGGTATGGGGATCCAAACCCTTGACTTTGGTGTTATGACACTGTGCTCCAACCACCTGAGCCAACTGGCCAGCCCCTTAAACTGTGTGTTGCTCTTTGTCCATCCGTCTGGCTGGCAGCAGGCGTGTTCCAGTGATATGCTTTTTTGTTCAAGCACATACGTTAGAGTACTTTGTTAGCACAGTGCGAGTCCCTGAAAAGTGTTCTGAGCTGTTTAGTCATCCACATGGAAAGATGCTTAACATAATTAGCCATTTGGGAAATGCAAGTCAAAACCACCATGAGAGAGCACTTCACATCGAATAGGATGGCTGTTATATAAACACAAGGAAGCAAACAGGAAAAACGTTTTGTGGAGGTTGTGGAGAAATTAGGACGCTCATACACTGCTCTTGGGAATGCAAAAGGGTACAGCCGCTGCGGAAATCGGTTTGGCGGTTCTTCCATAAGTGAAACATAGAATTAGCACATGACCCAGCAGTTTGACGCCTAGATGTAGACCCCCCAAAATTGAAAACAGGTGTTCAAACAAAAACTCTTACCTGAATGTTCAGAGGTGCTCTATCCTCAATAGCCAAAAGGGGGAAACAACCCAAATGCCCATCAATGGACGAATATAGAAACAAAAGGTGGTCCATCCATACAATGGAATATTATTCAGCCATGAAAAGGAAGGAAGAACCCATTCCCACTACCATGCGGACGCACCATCAGGAGAACTTTACCCTACGTGAAAGCAGCCGGACACATTGGAGGGAGATCTCCACAAGAGAGACACCTCTATAGACAGAAAGCAGATTAGTGGTTGCCTAGAGCTATTTATTGGGAGCGTGTGTATGTGTGTGTATGGGGGTGGGGGACGACGACAACAGGGAGTGACCACTTAATGGGTACAGGGCTTTCTTTGCAGGGTGGGGAACGTGCTTTGGAAGCAGATGGTTGATGGTGAATGTCCTTGAGGCCACGGGTGGTACCTGACCCCCATGCCTTTACCTTTCCTGTGTGGCTCGGGTGCTACAGGTGGGAGCACTGTGGCAGAGGCAGGGCCCAGAGGTGAGGGTGCACGTGGGTGCCTGGCACCTTCCCTGGCTTGCCGTTTGGAGGCCCAGGCCCGCTCCCTCGGGGTCAGCTGGAGGGCAGTGGCGTCAACAGTGTGCGTGCCACGAGCCTGCTACTGACCGATGAGGGACCAGAGTGGTCACTAGGACAGGAGTGCAGGCATGTCCAGAGCCGTCCCCTCCAGCCAGACCTCCCCATCCGGATCTGTCGCATCCAACGCCCTGCATGCCGAACAGGAGGAGCCGTCGAGGGTCATCCTGGCCCGAGCCGAGCTGACGCTCTCTGTGAGCCACCTGGAGCGCCGCCTGTGCCCGCCTGCCTGAGGGAGGCCACTAGGCCCAGCGCCCAAGTTCGTGCGTGCCGGTCTCCCTCGGTGACATCGTCAAGTCCCTGACGGCCACGGTCGTAGAGCTGGCGGGAGACGAGGCCATACCCTGGAGCAGTTGGAGGACGGGGCTGTGCACAACGACGCCTTGCTCAGCCACTTCTTCATGGCTACAGCCCTCTCCCAGGTGGCCCCGGCCTGGGAGTAGCTGCTGACGCCGGCACCTCACTCGCTCCCAGCCAGCTGGGCCAGCCCTGGCCTGCGTCACGCCCTTGGGGCTTTATGTCACTAACGTGTTTGAAAATACCCACGGGCCTGCTCTGGTCCCTTTGCGTCAGAGGGGCTGTGGGACACCTGTCGTCAGAGGGAAGGGCAGGAGATGGCGAGGGTCAGGGAGCCAGGGAGGGCCCAGAGCAGCAGTCTCTCCCGGTGACAGTGCAGGGCTGGCCGGGGCGCAGGAGGCTCCCCCACGGGTCCTGAGCAAGTCCCCAGAACGACGGCGTGTATTGGCGTGCCGCTCCAGGCCATGACTGCAGCGTCGCGGTGGGACGGCTGTCCGGAGGGGTCCCGTGCACAGGGGGCCGGAGCCTCGGGTGGCGCGGCGCAGGCTCAAGTGGGGGTGGGCATCGTGACGGCGACACGGGGGGCTGACTGATTGGCGGAAGCCACGCAGCAGCGCACGAACGTGGAACTAGGGTCACGAGCGCGCTCCCGAGAGCGCTTCGGCCTTGTTGGGAGGGAGGGGCTGGGAGACGCCCCTAGCAACCGGGATACGCAACTGTCACCGAGCAACCGGGACGTCAGGCCGGGCCCCGCCTCCGGCGCCGTCATTTGCATGTCCCCGGGGCGACGGGGCCGGGGGGCGGGCGCAGACGTGTTTCCGGCCGGCCGGCCCCAGTGTGACGCGGGCGGGGCTGGTGGCAGTCTGCCGCTGATACCGCCTCGTCCGCCAGCGGCGTCAG
>NW_007738480.1:30661-32157 GCF_000696425.1 Galeopterus variegatus | reverse complement strand
GCGAGGTGTCCCGCGTGCTGCTGCTGCTGCTCCTGCAGCCACCGCCCGCCCGGCTGCTGCCAGAGCACGCCCGGACCCTGGAAACGTACTCCTGGGAGGTCTTCGAGGGCCACGGGCAGGACGGCGGCGGGCAGCTTTCCGAGGAGCTCTTCCTGCTGCTCCAGTCCCTGGTGATGGCCACCCAGGAGAAGGACACGGAAGCCGTTAAGTCGCTGCAGGTGGCGCTGTGGCCGCTGCTGACTGCCGAGCAGAACCACCTCCTCCACCTCGTGCTGCACGAAACCATCTGCCCCTCGGGACAGGGCTTCTGATGAGTCACATTGGCCAGGAGGCTCTTGCCTGTGCCCGGGTCTCACGGGGTCCACCTTTGCGGTAGGAGAGAGAAGAAGAGACATCACGGATCCTGGGCCCACACTTGGTGTTATTCCTGCTGCCACCGCAGGGACTGGTCACCTCAGTGGACGTCACCTGCATCCTGTGTGCTTATGTCCACAGTCGTGGGCAAGGAAAAGCCACCGCGGCAGCGTGGAATCGGAGCGGAGCGCGCACGAGGCTGTTCTCCTGGAAACTGCCAGGCACCGATGAGAATCCCTGTCAGCTCCTTCCTCTAGACCCGCCTCCCACCCCATCGTTGTCTCACAGCGACGATTTTCTCTGCGCGATCTCATGGTGACTCTCATTGCTTAGCCCATTTCTGTGTCGCCGTGGTCACCAAGGCGCGCCTTTGCTTCGTCTGCGCCCTGCGTATTCACGGAGTCGTTTCGTTCCTGGCCACCTTGTTGCTGCAGCCCTGCATCCACGGTAAAGCCTTCCTAATACTCCTGACTTGTGCTTTAGAGTCACCTCGTTGGTGAAATGTGACTCCCTTTTCTACTCGTCAGGAGGCGACAGAAAGCAGAGGTGCACAGTTCCCTTTCAGCTCCGCAGTGTGTTCATGCGTGCGGAATGCACAGTGTGCCTGGCACGTGGACCCTGCAGCCGGCCAGCGAATCTGCAGAGAGCACTGGGGACGCAGCCCGCTCTCAGACCAAGGCCGTGCCAATGTGTCCAGGGCAACAGGTCCCGTGCCATTGTGCCCGCATTGAAATCCGCAGTTCCGGTCCTAGCCGGAGGGGTATATGTCATCTGCGTCACAACCTCTGTCTGTAATGGGGATCTCGCCGCAACTTTTATCTACCTCAAGCAGGTAAAATCGGAGCTGGCTCTTCGGTAGTGCATGTCTTCGTTCCCCAGAAGCAGGCTGGCGTTCCGTTTTAAAACACTAGGTTCTCAAGGCTTTGGGATCCAAATGTTATGTGCAAACCAACTTGGCGGTTTTCTTCTTTCCCTACTTTTACACTTTGGGGAGTGATAACACAAACTCTTTAGAACGTAACCTCTTTCTCCAGCATTCAACTTTGGGGAAAATGCATCCTTGAGGCTGAAGTTGTATACGGTACTCATCTTTTGGGGTGAGATTTAAGGACACAGTTTGGGGGTACATTTCTTTTTTTGTT